>NW_020449041.1:112934-310102 GCF_003343035.1 Apteryx rowi | reverse complement strand
GGGGGGAGGGGGAGCGCGGCGGCCGCCTGTCCCCGCCTTCAGAAACGCCGGAACGCAGGTCCAGACCCACCGTTACCGCCGTGTTAACGGTTTCTTTGTTTTTCCCCCTAACGCAGAGTGTTTTCCAAATATAAAGGGGGCAATTTAAACGGTTAATTTTTTCCCCCCTCTGTAGCTTGTCTTGTGGAAAAAATGTATACGCTGATTTCCCCCTTGTAGTGTGCCAGGGACATAGTTTGCTGATTTGTGCTTTTTGCTGATTAATGAGGATATACCTATATATATATGTGTGTGTGTGTATATATATGAATTATGAAATTGTGTGTATATATATATAATATATATATATACAAAAATTCAAAATACTGTATATTTTGAGGATCTGCCTATCTCTTTAGGAGATTTTTCTTCTCCAAGGAAGCCTGCTCACAGTAACCTTTTCCGTCCTTTCTGGAGGAAAGGGGCATGTGGTCTGACCACCCCTAAAGCGGGGCAAAATGGGGACAGTTCTGTGTTTCGTAGCGTTCATGCATTTGTGTTTTATGTTTGTGTTTGCAGCATTATGTTTGTGCTCTGTAAGATAAAATAGCTAAATGAAGTACTACATTCACATCCAGCTGATGGACATGAATGGCACATTTGGCCTGCCAGGAGTTTCAGGAGAGCTATTGGGTCATGCATGACTTAATTCACATATGCCATCTTTCAGGGTCTGGGTGTTTGTGGCAAGGCGGAGGTCAGAGCTAGTTTAACGCGAGGGAAATTATTTGGATCCTTTCCCGGCCTCCATAGAACTGTTTTTATTTCCTCATTTTTGTTAACTTTGGAAAAAAATGTATCCATGATTGTTCAAACTGCTGTGAATCCTCAGGAAGAGGCAGTGGAAGGAGTGCGAGCGCAATGTTAAGATGAATATGGCTTGATCTATCAACTGAAATGGGACTTTTAAAAAGATATGCCACCTGCTTTTCAGTTGTGAGTTTTCTGAGGTGTTACTAACAAGAGTTACACAATCCATGTTTCCCTTTCCTAGTCAGTTTTAGTGAAAATAAACTTAGAGCTGCATCACCTTTCTCTGGTTGGGTAGTTTTCTGTGATGTGTGTGGAAGACCAGCAGAATTTGTCCACCATGTGCTTTAACTTTGAGATCAGTGTAATAATGTCTTATCCAATGGTCAGCTTTGATGGAGGATTTCTGAAAATAAGAGAAGCAAGTCTGGTGGTTTTGCAGTGTGTTGTGTAGGGCAGATCACCATAAAACCTCAAAAAGTGCACACAGTAACTCTCTTTTTTTTTTGTTGCTTCTAGATCCTTGGTTATTTGCCTAAATTAAGTCGTGGAAACGTATGCTAAAAAAACCCAAAACACTGTTAGGTCTTTGGTATTCCTATCTCAATGAAAGACTCTAGGATGTTCCATGAAAACATATCAACCGATTGCTTAAATTTAACGACTACATCTACTGGAGGTGATGCTTTCCAGAAAAAAGGCCATAGTGCAAGGATCCTTAGCCCAGAAGAAGCTGAGAGACTGGCAAAAGATAAGGTTTTGATGACTGATTTCAAACAACTAAAACTGGAGAAAGAGGCACAGAAGAACTGGGATCTATTTTACAAAAGAAACAGCACCAACTTCTTCAAAGACAGACATTGGACAACCAGAGAGTTTCAAGAATTAAAAGCATGTCGGGAGGTGAGCTGTATACACCTTATCTATAAGTAAAGAGATGTGATTCATTGTTTTCGAGTGATTTAATAATATTTCTGACAAAGCCATAAAGTTGAGAGTTCTCACATCTTAAGCATGCAGTACCTTGTGTAGCATAATCTCTTTTAATGTCAAAGATATCTCCCCAGAATCAGTTTAGTTTCAGTGTATAATTCTTTCATATTATATATGGAAAATCAAATCTAGAATATTTATTTTGCATCCTAAATAGACAACTTGTCTCTCTGTGATGTGACATGTTCAGATGCAAGCTGCAGCACTTAGAACACTGTTTTAAAGAAAGCATCCAGAATTACAGGCTAATTGCAAAATATCCTTAAGGGGAATAGTCAGATGCATCTGTTGTTCATTCTATCTGAATGAGACACAAGACAGTGATGGTACAACAATCTGTTAATTAAGTGGGTGGATGACTAAAGAAATATTAAGAAGTTCTAAAAAGATGTGTAATTTTGCACAAATTAAAATTCCTGTTTTGTAGTGTCAGATTACCAATGGATGGCTGCTTCAGTTTTTAATCAGTGGTAGTTAAAATTGATTTTTGCTTTGAAAATGCTGATTGAACAGTGTGTCTGCTTGTATTGTGAGGAAAACAAAAATGATGGGCTGTATCTTGCATTTCTTGCTCCCCAGTTTGAAGATCAGAAGCTGACCATCCTAGAAGCAGGCTGTGGGGTTGGGAACTGCTTGTTTCCACTCCTAGAAGAGGATCTGAATATTTTTGCGTATGCCTGTGATTTCTCTCCTAGAGCTGTTGAGTACGTGAAGGTTGGTGTGATATTCAGTACTTCTTTTAGAGTGTCTTTAGAAGCTTATGAATTTACAAATGATTGGAGTGATGGACTTGCCTTCCTTTTTCAAGAAGAGTAAACTAGCATTTGTCAAAGAAGAGGAATGGATCCATTTCACTGGAGCTTCCATTGAAAGAAGCTGAATCATTTTCAAGACCTAATTTTTGAGCATCAAATTGCAGTAGCAGTATATGTATATTATTTTACCTGAATGCTCTGTGAAGACTGTGATTTTTTGGGAGGGATGTTTGCCCTTGATGTTTGTGGGGTAGAGGGAGTCCCAAGGATAATCTTGAAAACAAGGATATGGAAGTTTATTGTTAAGGAAATTTGGAGACTGATCAGAAATAGGTATGTTTATACTTACAGCTAAAGAGTGCTGCAATCCAAAGCAAGCCTTCCAGTAAGGTTAATGGGGACACTGGACTTTAAAATTCTCCTGGTTTGTTAAATTTATAATCAGAGGTAGATTTTTCTCTCTCTTCCATTTGAAAGCATTCTCTTATGGGACATTTATGGCTGAGAAGCACAAGACGCATACTGCATATCTCACCCAAACAATGGGAAAAAATACGTGAGTGGCTCACAAACAGGAGGTGACAGCAGCTCCCTGGGGTGCCACAGGTGTACTGCCAGATGAGCTTGGGCTGAGCGTATACGCTCGATTTTGGTCAACTGGTGGTGTCTGCCTCCACGGCTCTTGCTGGACTACTTTGTTTCCAGAACCAGGTTTTCTTTTACCCAGAAAGAAAAAAAGAACTAAAACTGCCAAACTGCAGGTTGCTTGAACTGTTTACGAGCTGCTTGTTGCTGAAGAGCTGTGCTTTGATCCTGTTGTAATAGAGAATTTCTATGAATGATATTTCTATATTTTTAAAGAACAGAAGCAGCTGTAAAACAGAAATGGTATGATATCTGAATTGTGTCTTAACACACATTCCTTCTCAAATTCCTGAGAACAGACCATTTTTTTTCCCTCTTATAGCGTCTGGCAAAGAATTTTATATTGTATTAGTCACCTGTTGGAAGTTAATATTCTTTTGCCGCTTGCTTTGTGTTGCTCCCCTAATTAGTTTCACAAGTTTTTGATCTTTTTTTAAATAACAAATACTGCTAATTTTCAGTTAAAGCATATTCTTTTCATTTCCCTAGAAAAATTCCTTATACAGTACTGAAAGATGTAAAGTGTTCCAGTGTGATCTTACTAAAGATGATCTTACAGAAAATATACCAGCAGATTCTGTGGATGTTGTCACACTTATATTTGTGCTCTCTGCCATTCATCCTGACAAAATGCGCCTTGTCTTGAAGAACATTTACAAGGTAGGCATGAACAGCTGATTTTACAACCTTTAAAGCACTTTTATTCTTTTTGGCTTGAAAGTACAATTTTATTCTGAAAAAATAACCCTGCTTTTAATGGTGTTCTTTAATTAACACTATATTCCCTGGAAGTATTTAGCTAGCTTTTGGTGATGTGAGGGTTGTTTGGATTCTAGTCTAATGCATGTCATCAACATAACAAAATGCTATCTTGGACCCATGAATTTGCTGCTAGTTGTACAGTACAAATAATATTTTCAGATTACAGAAATGCCTGTGTTTGTAAGATATGAATGAAAGTGAATCAAAAGTGACTTCTATATGACACAATGACTTGCAATTAGAATTTCATTATTAAATACATTTGATCTGTGTGATTTAGAAATGGGATGTTCACAGATACTAACATTAACCTAGCGATACTTGTCTTCCTGGGCTGTCTTTGTAGTTGATAGACAGAGGACTATCCGGAGGGTAGTTTAAACCACTTGAATTGTGGTTGTTCTGAATCTCCCTGTCTGAGATGAGCCTGTCATATTGACTACAGAGGGACATAGTCAACATAACGTATTTTTTATATATATGTTGTATGTGTGTATTCGGGTTTTTATATTATAGGATATCCTGTTCATTTTATCATCAGTAGTTTGAAAAAAAGAATGTCAGATTTTAATATACCTCCAGAAGTTTTCCAAAGTCAGGACTGGTTCCTAGCTCATGCACACAAAAAAGCTGATTACTGTTTTCTTGATGGAGGTGCCTGGCTCATTTAACTCACTTGTAGATTTCTGCACAAATTTACAAGTTTCAAATATTCCTTTTCTCCTCTAAAGAATACAGCTGGTATTTGTGGAGGTAGGAGAGGTGCGTACATGAAATATCTAAAGTCAGCATGGCTAATGACTACATTTTCTAAATTTTAAACTCTTTATAGATTGATTTCTTTACAAAAGAGCAACAAGAAATCCCAACCTGCAGTCAGTTTTCCTGGAATTGTTCCTTTTGTATTTCTTATGTGTTAGGATACTTTGTCTTAGTTATATGTGTGTGTGTGTATGTGTGTATACATATATGTACATAGATATAGATACGGCAAAATCCATTTACCTTACTAAAGTATATGTGTCTTATGTGACAGATATTAAAACCAGGCAAGTGTGTCTTGTTCAGAGACTATGGGCTGTATGACCATGCAATGCTCAGGTTTAAATCTGGCAGCAAGCTTGGAGAAAACTTTTATGTTAGACAAGATGGGACAAGATCGTATTTTTTTACCGAAGGTAAGGCATATTGTAGATTGTTTTCTTTATTGTTGATCTTCTGTTTAAACTTGCTTCAGAAAATTGCTACCATGACCGTGGAAGTTTTGTTTTACATGGATGAACTGTTAAATCTTAGTGTATTTAATTTGCCACCTTCTTCTGGGAGCTTATCTGTAAGACTGACAGGACTTTTAGGAGCTCTTACTTGTTCAGAAGCTTCTTGTACGTGCCATTATGTGACAAGAGCAGTGATTTCTGAATTTTCTGTATTTCGTTCAGATTAGTTGTCTAAAGGAAAAAGAAAAATGCTTGGTAAGAGATTTGATCAGCTTCATCAAGCAACTAAGCAGTTATCTTGCCACCATCCTCTTTTGCAAGGTTATTCCTGGCATGCAAGATGGGGGTGTACTGATGAAATCCATGACTTTTAAAGCAGAATCATGACTAGAGTGCTGAGAAGCTTGTGCACAGATCCTGCTGAGAGAGTGCTGACTAGCTGCTATTGCTTTCTACTGTCTTTTTGTAAAGATGATGTAAAAAGCATTTCCATGTGATAGCAGTATCTGAATGGCTTTTCATTCAGTGTTCAGAATGCTTTAGGAAAGAAGATAATTGTTGCAGTTTACTGGTGGGGAAAATCGAAGCACAGAGACATGAAGGAATTTGCTTAGATTCTCACAATGAATTGTGATTATAGCTCTTGTCTCCTAACTCCCAGTTCCTCTTGCTAAACTTCAGTGAAATGTTACTTCCCCCTATCAATTACAGGGCACTGTGCAGTAGGAGCTCTGTGTTTGTTTCTGTGGGGCTTTTTGTTCTTACTCTAACGTAAAATACAGCTGCCGAGGAGACCGATTTGGAGCCAAGTAAATGTTATTCATATTTTATAACATAATGTACTACCTAATTGCTTCTAATATATAAAAGCCATTAATCATGTCCAAACTCTTTCTATCCTTCATAGGACAACGATGAAATTAAGATAATGTAGTCCGTYTTATAGCTTCATTGAAGCATTTCTAGAACTATTATTTATTGAGTGATTTTAGTTCTACTTAAACAGTTAGCTCTTACAAACAGAGTGGATGCAGAAGGGAAGAAGTAGGAGACTGGTCTTGCTGTGAAATTTTAAAATCCATTTTTGTTGTGTGTTAGAATTATTTCTGAATGAGAAATTTCTTGCTAGTGTAAATGTTTGATTTGAGGGAAAAATTGTGGTAGAAAGAGGGAAAAGAAAGGAAGGAGAAGAGAGAGAATTAGTCTTAGATTCATGATGCTGGCAATTGTTTTGCCTTGGGCTGGTCTGTGACTGTCTCATGGACCACCTCTGCTGCTATTTTAAATTCATTATGACTGGATTCATTTCAGTTATTATCATATAAATAGTGCTTAATATTGCTTGAGAACTCTTTTGTCACTAGAAGTAGGACCTCCCATCGTTCCTGCAGTTTGCTACTAGTGCTATTTTTTGTTTGTTTGGCAGGGGCACTACACCAGTATACCAAGTAATTGCTGAATGGGATAATTTGAATGATGCCTGTTTATAGTTTGTCTGGCCTCGGATGACAATACTGATCTTTTGCCATGGCAAAGAATCACGTTTCCCACTGTTTGAAATAATCTTAAATTATGAAGGGATGCATATTTGTAATTCTGTGTTATGAAGTATGTGCAGCTTCCTCAGAATGAGATTTTAATAGATGCGCAATCAAGTTCAGTGTATTCATATTTCATTGATGTGTACACCCCAGTGTACACAAATCCCACTGAGTTTACAATCTACGCATGTGGTTTCATGACAAGCTTAAGTGGATATAAGCCTGTACTACCACCAAACTGGGTGGTCTTTTCTCACCTCCCCAACACACCTCTTCTTCTGGTGTTGTGGTGCCTATAATCACAAAATCGACCGTTTCAGCAAACTGATCCACCTGAATATTGAAAAAATTGTGAGGCTTGTTTTTTTATCAGGTAGCATGAGTTTTGAGTGGCTTAAATTTACTGTGGAGTTACCCCCTAAATAAATGAAACAAGGTGCAGGAAGGGAAGGGTAATGACTTATAATTAACATGACAAGTCAATAGCATGGACAACCCCCTCCGCTCCTTAGGTCACTCCGTTTGTGAGGCCCTTCTGTCTTCTGTAAGAGAGATGTACTTTTAGTGAGTTTTTTTTGTTTATAGGAAATACGTTCAGTTTGACATAGTGTAGGCTAGGTACCACCATATCCAGTTTGCCATTCTTTCCCTTCTTCTGTTGAGCTATGGTATGCAAAGGTCTGGTAACCTAGAGTGATATTCTCCCTCATGCAGAGATGCAATACAAGGCTGGTTCATCTTTGAAATATTTGAAATAAGTGATGTATTGAGCTGGTGAAGACCAACTGCACAAAGTGAAAATGCTCTGAAGTTGATCACAGGGAGAATGGGAAGGCTCACTAAAAATAAGAGATGTGGCAAGTTTTGGAAGCTGAACTGAGTAATTAGCGTAAGCCTCATTTTTGCAAGCTGTTTTGCTTATGCTGACCTTTCCAAAGTAGAACTGTATTGATTTCATTCAGTTCAGGTGCAGCAGCCTGTTTGCACAGAGCAGCTTGAAATCTGAAGGCTTGTGTGATTTTTTTTTTTTTTTTTTCATACTCTTAACACACAAGAACATATGCTTATGTAAATGCTGACTAGTGTTTTAAAAATAGCTTAAACATAATTTTGCATCTTTCTCTGTTTTTACTCTCTTTTAGAGTTCTTGTCTCAGCTCTTTAAGGCTGAGGGATATGAGCAAGTGGTCAATGAATATGTGCAGCGAGAAACTGTGAATAGGAAAGAAGGCTTGTGTGTTCCAAGAGTGTTTCTTCAAAGCAAATTTCGGAAGCCTTTTGCTAAAACAGAAGTTCTTGCTGACTAGCAGTAGCACTGCTCATTTAAAATGGAAGCTAGCATGTTGTTTTTCCTTGGCTGTGCTCTTCTGTATTTGGTAAACCGGAAATGGCTGCATCCAGTACCTCTTGTTGGTTTTCATCCTCAGATATGCAATATGAATGTTGATTCTAATTCAATTTTAAGATGGTTTAGCAAAGCAGGCAACCTGTTGAGTGTCTGTATTCCTGTTTTTAAAGTAAATCCTGGACAGCATTGTTGGAGGATCAGGTACAGCAGACTAAATATGGTTAATTTTAAGCACTGTTTTTTCACTTGTTACTGGCATAATTATTATTTCAATTTTTATTAAAAACTCTTTTAAAATAAGTATCCTTTGTTTCTTTTTACCTATGTTTACTGTAGGCCTGTCAAACTTACAGTATTTTGTCTTCTTTCGTAGGACTTCTGAATATAATTTCTCAGATGCAGGAATGATACAGACTCAGCGAGTAGTGTTATATAAGCTGTTTCTGTATTTTAATAATTGGTATCTTTTTAATGTGCTCAGCATTTAAGTATGCTTACACATGTTTATATTTTAAATATAATCCTTATTTATTTGATTTCATGCTTGAAGGAAGCTGTTAAAGGATCAGTCTGTCTTCACCCTTAATTAATTTCAGATATTCTTCATTTGCTGAGCAGAAATAGTTGAGGTTTTGCAAGTCAGTTTCCCACTTGGAATTGAAATTAGTGAGTCAGAAATATTTTCTTTTATATGAAGTGCATTCAGCTTCTACTTCCTTGAGGAGAGGTCTTGATTCTCTTGTGCATCACTGTGAGGGAAAGTGTTGGTCTTTGCTGTTCCTATTGCAAAAAGCAGCTATATTGATGCCATCCCTCATAGCCTCTCACTAACTTGACTGCTTGAAGGAACTTGTTCCTCTTCCTTGAGCAGCTCTGGCGCTTTCTACTGCAGAAGCCCTTGTTTGTTCTTGGATGATGTGGTCTCAAAAACATGCCTGGGTCTTCAACCTGCATTTTGCACAGCTGCTATGCAACAGAGGAAGCTCGGAAAAATCTGGTGACTCATGCAATGGACTGCGCTGATCTTGTGCAATGTACACAAGTTGCAACAAGGGAAATCCCGATTGGATATTAGGAAAAAATTTTCCTCGCAGGGAAAATTTATTTTCTCTGCGAGGCGAGTAAGACACTGGCTCAGGGGCCCAGAGAGGTTGTGGAACCTCCCTCCTTGGAAATATTCAGAAATTGCCTGGGCAAGGCCCTGAGCAACCTGCTCGAGGATGGCTATGATTTGATCTCTTCCAACCTAAATTACTGCGTGATTGTATGACTCAGACTGTTCTACTGGACCTGTGTGTTGCTGTGTGTTGCTAGGTGATACAGTCTTACACATCTGATGTGGAAGAGGGGAGTATTTGCCTATGGGTACAACAAACTACCCATTACATGTGAAACTGGATTTTTTCAGCAGTCTTATACTAGCTGTGTGTGCATGGAGGGAGAGAAATGTTAACTTATGCAGTATAAAGCCTACTGATACAAAGTTAATCAGTCAGAATTTTGTGCCTTACACAGCTGATATGTTTCTAAACAAATTTGCAGCAGATCATTGCATTGTGTCAGGGCACCACAGCTTTTTTTGATTCGGTACCGTGCCCCCCAAAGCTGGATTTACTGTGTTTATTTTGTCATCAAACTTTGGCCTCAGAGGAAAAAGAGATTAAGCCACACAATTCTCCTAACAGCTCTTTGACATTGGTTATTACATGACATCTCTTCTTCATGGAGAGTATCATCCTGGGGACTTATAAATTGTTGACCCCTGCCATGCAAGCTGTTAGCACTTTCTGCCATACCAGTAATAAATGTCTGGTAACATTTACAGTAAATGAAAAAATATATTAAAAAGGGGTATAACAGTGATAGTGTTGTTATAATCTGAGCAATGATCATTTTGTGGCTTCTCTCAGTAAATGTTCATCTCCAGTACAGCAGTTCTTCAATCACTGCATGTAGTCTGAGCTCTCCTAATTTTAGGGTTTCAGCCCTGCAGCACTAAGCACCTTGCAGGGCTGGATGCTTGGTCCTTTTAGGATACACAGCATATAGCACATAAATGACACTGAAGGATTGCCTTGCATGGCTCCCCATCACTTCGGCATATGACTGTCAGCATATGCAGAGGCAAGTGCACTGAGGTGCGAACATCTCAGGAAAGGCAATGTAGGCAAGTAGTAAAATAAATTAATCAGAAGATTTGAGTCAACCCAATATACTTAGCTGCATACAGCAATTGACTTCCTTTTTTGCACTGGACTAAATATTGCCTGAACAATAATACACATTTTTATGGTTGTAGCATCAGTGTTCCTGTCTGTTTCTGCTTGAGGAACTATTGTTGCTTTTTGTATAGCAACACATTCAAGGAAGAGCAGTAGTGGTTATTAATTTTTCGTTCTCATTCAGTCTCATTTCCAGTCCGACCTCAAAAATGAAGTGGCTTGCACTAGCCCCCCACCAGAAAGCCTTTCAGCTACAGTTGACAGAAGGCAAAGGTTATTTTGTGGTGAATGGTTGTAAAGGCTTAATAGGCCTCTATACCTCTGCTTCTGTGAGCTCCGTGTAAATTTTGAGGGAGTTGAGTTAGCTTTAAGGAGGCCTTGCCTTATCATGTCAGACACAGTAACTGATGGGATACATGTGGCTATTGTAGTGCTGAGTAAAGTGGATGTACTCGCCCCCCCGCACCAGTCCTTCAGCATTTGCAAACCAGTACCTGGAATCCTTACTTGAAGCACTGTCCTTAGGAAGACCTTGTAATTGGGGTAAATAGTGTGAAAAAGACCTCCCCTCCAAAATGCATGTACTGAATCATACTTGCCTTGCACAGACAAGCTACTATGCCATCATTGTGATGAATATGTTGATTTGTTCCTTGATTTAAGTTCTTGTCAATCAGTGGGAGCTGGTTTAATTGTCTGTAGAAGACCCTGCTTTTGTCTCCTGTAAGCTGAACTAGCTGCTCTGTCTGGTAGGCATAAATATAACCAGCAAGTTACTTCATGCTACCACCTTGTTCTGAGCAATATTTAGAATAGAAGCAAATAAATAGCAGTGGAACTAAGAAAACCTGATGCTTTTTATGGTTTGATGTACTGTGATTAGATTCTCTGATGTTTAATAAAGCGTGTGCTCTGGTCAGAGCTTTTCTTGTCGTTAGGGAATCCTAAATGTCACTCTCCTCTGTGGGGTTCTCTGTCTCCTACTGGAACTGGAGAGCAAATAATAAGAGATTATGTTCATGTGGCAGCCTCTCCCTCAGTGAGAGCATTGATAAGGTCTGTTTTCTCTTTTTGGCTATTTTAATCAAAATTAACAGAAATATAATGCCTTTGAGTCTTCTGCCATTCTGTATCCTTTACTGTGCTGTCAAATTTGGTTGGTGTGTTCAAAAACAAGCTAAGCCCAAACAGAAATCCACACACACATTACATGCATGCTGTATACATGGATAAGCCCTGTTTCCTTAGAAAATAGGGCTAATGAAAAAAATATGCTTGAACTTTAAAGGGAAAGTAATGGCACCACAGCAGGCTTTGTGTGGTTCCTTTGATAGCTAAAAGGCTGTTTCTGGATTACTTGTAGCTATCTGAAGGTTCCCTGCGTTCTAAAGGCGTAGTATTTAAGCAGTTAATACAACACTTATCCCCACAGTTGAATGTATGTAATTTGTGTGAAACAATGTGCTGTAAAAGCTGTACCTGAAAATCTAACTGACTCAAGTTAAGCATCTATAAGCATCAGTAGCCAGCTGAAAAAGAAATAGCTTTTGCCTTATAGGAGGAAATTGGTCTATAGAATCTGAAGGGTGATTTATAGGCTTAATGGACTTTTTCTATTGTTTTGTTGTACAGTTTATACATCTGAACATATTGAGAGATACAAACTACCAATTAAGAAGAGTTTTACTGGAAGAGTTATTTGAAAGCTGGGGAGGCAATCAGTGTTAGAATCGGTATATGGAGGAAAAAGGGTATGTTTGAGCTTCTGGAAAAAAAGTTTTCTTAGTTTCACAGGCCAGGGCTGACATGCAATTAAAATTGATTGTTCATCTAAAGGGTGAAATTTTGGGAGGAAAGCCTGCAGCTTCTAAAACTAGACTAATGATACAGGCAGGGAGAAGGGCATCGTCTCATTATGTGCAATATTAGTAATACATGCAAGACGTTCTAGGAAGCTCAGTTTTGTGTTGGAAAGATGTGTGATGATATGGTCAGTGAAAATAGGTAAGTCTTTTTGTATGGATTTTTACCTCCCATAGTGTAGCTATGATGAATTTTTAGCTGGTTATGCTTGTTCTTATGAGGAAAGATTGTAAGCCATTTCAAACATTTGGGAGCAAACGTTTACTGATTATACAGTCGGCAAAAAGATGTGAGCCTCTGGGGTGCTGTAGGTTCAGGATATGACTATGTTTGCACTTTGTATTTGTAATATGAGTTCATTTATTAGAACAAGGCAGATGGCAAGCCTTTACTGTGGGGAGGCACACAGAGGCATTGCTTGAAAAGATAAATGCCATTAGCCAGGTAAGATGTTTCATTAGAGAGCTCTTTTTTTCATCCTGCCTTCCCAAGCTGAACCAAGCACTACCTACTACTGATACCATTCATTGTGTTTACAGCAGGGAGAAAATACTGCTGCTGTGAAATTGAGAGACTCAAGGGCACAAGGAAACATGTACATGACTTTTCAAGGGACTAGTGATTTCGTATACCTCTACTTAAATGATCCTAGGTTGGAGATTATTACCCCATCTCCAGCAAGTGTTAGGTTTCATCCTTGGAAAATTTGGTAGCATTTGGAAGTCTTGGCCAAAGACACAATTGGAACTAAATGCATGCTTCTAGAATATGTTAAGTGAAAGGTTTTGAAAAGCAGCTGTGTGACTGAAAAGTATAAATCCAGGTTTGGTTTTCTCCTTTGACTTGTAACAAGATTTATATTTCACAATCATGTCAGTGCTTTTCAGAGTACCTACCCTGGAGCATCTGTGCTGTCTCATCCTTGTTCAAGCTGGATGTGTCCTATCAACTTCAGCTCTGGTTTCCAGCATCTGTAGTGTCTAGTGAACTTAGAACAGGAATAACAGAGAATACTTGTAGGGAAAAGTCAAGGAGTAGACAAACCGCAGCCACAGCCTGCCCACTGCCTAGGCTCCACTAGCTTTTCTGGAGTCTACTTCTCTGGACGCTTGAATTTCTGTAGTAGGTTTTGAATACCAGGGAAGCTACTCTTCACTGGGGCAATGATATCTTCATGCATATGGGATTGTTGTGCATCTATAACTTAAGGATTTTGAAGCTAGTTTTTTGTTGGTTGTCTGTTTTTCAACCTTGGCTTCAAGCTTTTATGGGAAAGTGACATTTAATTGAAATATTTATCATCTCTCTTCCAATAGAAGCCTTTTTCTTTTAAATTTACCAGACCTGTTGCTGTTATGCTAAAACCAGAGCATTTAAAGAAGGGGATGGAAGGGGGGCAAGAGTTGTTCTCTACACAAATACAATCAATTAATCTGTTCTGTTTGTTGCTTTATTAGTGAAGCAAATTTCATAGGAATAGAGAAATACCTGAAGAAGTCACAAAATCATTACCACTATGTTTTTCTGAAGTTAGCATGAAACCTGAAATCCTTGAATCGACTTGTTAGACTTAGGAGTGAAACGCTGGCTTCAGTACCCTTTCATATGCAGCATTCTGGGATGCTCTGTTGTGTCCTTTAGGACCAGGCCCCAAGGAGCATTGAGTGTCTCACCTCTTGGCTGGATGAATGTGAATCACTTATTGAAAGTTGAATATAAAAGTGTTCTAGACTCTCTGCCTCATACAGTCAAGTACCCTCTTTGTCCCACAGTCTATGCCATCACTATAAGTCTCTTTGCTGTCTTTGGGTCAGCTTCCAATATCAGTTCCGGGCTTTGTTTCTGGTTTTGAAAGTGGCTGATAAACCAAGGATCAGAAACAGTCTAGACATTTTTGATCTGTACTTCTCTGGGACAACACTGGCCACAGAGGCCAGGAGAAAGCCTGTGAGAACAGAGGGTAAAGCTCAGAACAGAGGAGATCCCGCTTTGAAGTAAACTTCCTGAAACAATCAGACTGAGGCAGAGCCAGAGTGTATTTGAGAAATACTAAAAATCCTTCCTCTTCCAAACAGATTTTCTTCTATACAAAATATACTGGCAAATATTAGCCTGCCCTGCTACTCAAGAGACCCTTTGCAACCCACTAAACAAAAGGTTTAAAAGAACATAACTCAACTTCAAAGGAAAGAGTATGCTCTATCACAAGCAGGCTCTACCACATTTATCTTTTGAAGAAGGGCAGTGTAGTTCTCAAAAGCCCACCAGAGACAGGGTAAGCTTGTCAGTTGGTACCAAGAGCTTTTACTTCCATTCTGTGATACATAGTTTGTACTTGATCCATTCATACAAACGTCTTATGTGTGGGAGCTGTTTGTCTGTTTTGATCAGCAGTAGTAGATCAATGAGATATAATGATTTTGTTGGCTGTAACAAATCTTAGGGCATGTTAGTACTTCTGTAACAGAAAGGCTTCTTGTCAACGACGAAATAGCTCATGCCTGCAATTTCACTGAGGAGCTGAAAGAGCAGGACTTCATGAGTGCTAGCAGCAATATGGTTTGTTCGTGTGCCAGGCCAGCCTATCTGTTGGCAGGAAATGCAATGGCAGGCAGCATTTTATAGTGCTGCAATAAAGGTCCAAAGATGAATATCCTTTAAAAAAAAGAAAGCAACTTTCAAAAGTTAAAAAAGAGAGGAGCTAAAATGTACCTGCAGTGTTCAAAAGGGAACTCTTATAAAGCTCACAAGTAAAACTGTAGCTGCAATGGTGGTATTTTTCACATTTAAGCACCAAAAAAAAGTGAAATGACACACTTTGCTCCAGGGACATTCAAATGGTTTTGTAACGCAGGTAGCAACAGTGTAACTGTCTATTACTGTGATTATATGGTTTTGTTTCATGTAGTATTGCAGAGAATTTGAATTATGTTACTGATGACTATGTTCATAAATAAGAGTAAAGTGTGAGTCTCCCTGAAAAATTTGCTTTTGTGGCTTTATTTGACATTTCCTAGAGCCTTTAAACATTGAATATCCTTACTTTAGTTCAGTTTTTATTCTTAGTGATTTTTATGGTGAATGGGTTCAGTACTACAGAAGGTGGAAAGGAGTATAAGATCCCCAAATGGATAGACTGTACAGGGCTACAGGAGAGTCTTTGAAACCAACGTGAAAGGAGCCCAAACTTCAAGTTTAACATATGGCATCTTCCAAAGAGTGTTCTTTTGAAGAAGCCCCTTTAACAAAGGTCATTGCACGCCTGTGGTGATCTCTGGAGTCCCAAATCAGGAATGGGACAGCATTGCTCTGGGTGCTATAGACAAAAAGAGTAAGAGACAGTCCCTGTCCTAAAAATCCTACAGTTCAATTCTGCAAGATGGGTAAAAAGAGGAAGGAAGGATGTTATCCCGTTTATGATGAGACACAGAGATTAGTAATTTACTTTTGAAGTAGGGTAAATATCTATGAAAATGGGACTGAAGAAATGATTTCCAAAGTCCTGGTTCATTAGCTAGATAACAAGCCATCTTGCTGCAGAGCAGATCCTCTAGTAATGAGAGATATTAGCTCTGATGAAGGGAAACACAGTTCCTGAATGTCTTGTCGCTGTGATTTGAAAGACAGGAGTATTGTTCCCAATCCTGCTGTTGGTTTCCCGGACGATTTAAAGCCTTGCTTCTCACTTTCTGCCCTGTAAGAAGGAGACAATGATCTTGGAGTGAAAAATGGTACACAGGAGACCAGTAACTGGTTTTTGTGTGTGATCTGTCTTCCTATATTCCTTCTGCTATATCATCAAGTTTTTCAAAGTCCATGAGATGAAGAAGTAACTGCAAAGGTACCTTGATGAAGAAGGGATCAGGCAAAAGGGCAACACATGGTAAAAGCCAGCTGCTTCTTCCAGCAAAGTCAGTGGGAAAACTTCATCTGACTTCCTTGAGAGCCACTGCAACTCCAGGATGGCAAAGGGTATTGCACAGTAGGAAGAGAAGTCTAAGGACTCCCTCTCTCTGGTGATCCTTGGTGTTGGGAAAGGAGGAGCCATCGATACAGTCAATCCTGATAAAAAAACTCCTGAGGTAGGTACTTGGAATCTGAGATTGGAAAAAAAAAAAGAAAAAGAAAAGTGTGTGTGTGGGGGGGAACCTTGTTGGGTTTTATGCTACCAATGTGGGATGCAAAATTAATCTTTGTTTTAAGCAGAAGGGAGCAGGTCACAATTACATGGTGCCAGGAGCAGGGGCTTTAAGAAAAATACTGATGTCATGAGAAGTGGCAGTGCTGCTCTTCACCTGCTCTTTTCTGGTCCTTCCCATCATTGGAATACAACAAATCCAACTCTCAAAGCATCCATGGGGGGAGTGGGGAGTTGGTGATCTCTATGTCTGGCAGCCTGCTGGATTTATAGCATACGCCCCTTTTATACTTGATGGTTTTAGTGCAGCCCTGCCTTGTACTGCTATTTAAAGCCCAGCCACAGAAGAAACAGGTTGAAAAAAGAAACTAACTTAAGAAAGGAAAAAAAGTTTCCCCGTTAGTATCCTGTTACCAAAGTCTGCAGCTGACATGATGTATATTTTTTGAGTAAGGGTAACATTAGGTATTCTTTGCAATGGAGAGAAAAGGAACAGCTTTTCTTACCGTCCTTTATACTGTAAAATAACTTTCTTCTCTCGACTGTCTGTATTTTGTGATGCTCCTGCCTGGCCTGGTTGAAGGCTTAGTCTCCCATTTTATGCCTAAGTGTGGAGATGTCATCAATAAGTTACTTATTTGTGCAAAAATTATGTTGTTTTTTTTTTTTTGTCCCTCCCCTGCTGCATTAAGTACAATTTGACTCAAAGGAAGAAGGAACGGTGTTTGGGGTTTTGTTCACAAGATGGCACTAGCTACTAACTAGTGCTACCTTCCTTTTAACTCTAGCACTGAATTGTTGTCTAAACCTTTAAACCTAATGGTAGGAAGAGCTGGTGAGGGTTACATAGAGACAAGACAGCTAGAATCTTTTCTTATATGCAGTTAAGTCTTCTTTTTGCCTACTTTAATTCTTGGATCTTGAAGAAAGTAAACAAAAGGTTATTTAAAGAAAATATAGTTGCATGTAGAGTTGTTATTTAGAGGGAATGATCTTAGCACAGTCTTGAGGGAGAGTAAGGTGAAATCCTATCACTGTTAATGGCAGCTGGGATCCTATTTGCCTCTACCCATGAGACAACAGTTTGCTGCATTGACAACTTGTAGTTTGTTTCTGTTTAATTTGATTTCCATTACACTGTTATCTTAGATAACTGCACTGATTTAAGATATGTGTAGTTCTCCAAGCTTCCCAATATAGTGCATTAACACAGTATTTTTTTTAATCCTTCAAAAACATTAGACATGTTTCTGTTCATTTGAACTGCTCCTGTTTTCTTCTCACTTCTTTTGTTTTGTAGATGAGCTACTCTCCAGTTGGGCAGCCATTCAAGCAGAGCTGCATAGGATGTACATGATGAGAGAGGCTGTCTCTCTCTCATTAATTACTATGTTGAACTCAGCTGTAGTTCAGTTTGCCATTTTATAGTTTTTCCTATTCTAGTAGCCCCCATTTTTGTTTCCAGCAAACCCTCCTCACTTTAAGGGAAAGAGGAATAATAGAATAAAATGACCTTTACCTCTTGCTGGCTTTATGTCTCACTTAAACACTGTGTGTTTAGTATTATCTGTTGCCAGGCAGCACTAACAGCTACATGTAAAGCTGTCTCAACTGCATTTTATGCAACAATAATTCTTTTAGATATTTAATATTTGCATTATTTAAATGCTAGTCATTGGCCAGTGCAGAAACCAATTTATAAAAAGCAGCTCCTCTCCATGCTTTGCTTACACTTCCTATTTCTTTATGTAGGACCAGCTTATCCTTGCTTCTTGCACAAGTGAGCAGGATCCACCACCCCCAAAATAAGGAGCTCGATGGCAAGGCTTCTTAGAGTGAAACTTATCACCAGGGAAAGCACAGACACTGTAACCTCGATGTTTCCTTCCCAGTGACTGGATGAGAGTTGGAAATGGAGCAGACTGAGAGTTGCTTTTCCCTGCTTCCTGGGACAGTGGTGAATGGAGCTAACTGGCATGTCGAGCACAGGAGAAGTGTTGCAAAGGACTCTTGCCACAGGCAGCCTCTTCAGGTACACTTCTTTCTGGACCTCTCTCCAAGCCACATGCCTGTCTATTAAGTCTTCCTGTGGCCTTCCTTGCTCAGAACCTTCTTATTTATTAACAAGGGTCTGACCCTACAAAATGCTGAATTGCACCATCAATTTCTACTGAGTTCCATGGAGGAACCACAGCATCTCACAGGCTTGGGCCTTGAGATGTTCTGAGAAAAGATTACTTGGGGCAGGGGTGAGGAACTGCAAGGCTGTTTATGTGTGACTGTTAAAAGTGCAGAATGGGATTTCTGGGCATTGTAAATATTCTTTATCCTCAGACCATCAAATTTGTCTCGATTTCCACTGTGTGGAAATAGCATCTGACCTACTGTTTCCTCTCCTAAATAGCCAGTGATCAAAAAGAAAACATGTCATTGAAAGATTCATGCAGACTGAGAGAGCCACAGATCCAGAGGCAAACCCAGCTGAGAGGGTGCTGGTGTAGCTGGGCAGGGATAGAGGTCTTTCCTCTTTGCTTAACAGACTGTCAGGGTGCCACAGAGCCATGGGCCTGTGAAGCTTCCCCATTCGGATCAGGCCTGCATTCAGCCTTGGCATCTCTTTTCAGTAGGCACTGAAGCAGCAATGGAGCAGGGATGTTTAGTGGTACCCTGCACTGCGGTGTTTCTGTTGGCAGGTTTGCCTGCGTCACACCTGCCACTCAGAGGAGCTGAAGCCACCCCACCTGGGAGGAGGATGAGACTGGAAGTCTGCTTTCTGCAGCCCTTGCGCCAGGCCAGGTGCTCAGAGCCAGCAGCTGTATGGCCTGCAGAAGGGCTACAAAAACTGGCTCCTGCCCTTCGTTTGACAGATTGGACCATCCTGGAATGTACTCACTGAGCAGCATCCAGAGCAGAGCTGGAGACAACGCTACAAACCCATCTCCCTGTTCCCCTCTCCTCCAGAACTCTCCAGCACCAGTCATGGCAGCAGAATGACTCCGACAATTTGTAATCCGGACATCCTTTTCTTTTAGTCAGTGCTTTCCTCAGCTCCCAGCCTTGTGGCCTCATCTTTTCTGCCACACTCCTAGCATGAAACTGGGAATAAAAAGCATCCAGAGGAGATGGAGGCCTTCAGAGTGGCTGTTCGCGTTGTTTTTGCCTACCACTACTTCACTAGCTGCGCTCTCCTCCCTTCACAGAAGTTGAATGGGAGCGTGACTGTTCTGTGTTGTAGCTAATCGTTGGTCACAGCTGCTTCTGAGCCTGTGCTGGAGCATCGTACCCCTAAGAAACTGTGGCACAAGCAGTTGGAATTGGATGCTGTGCTTTGCAGTGGCTCACGTTATGCCAGGCTAAGCAATTAGGACTCATCCACCAAATAAAGCAGACTGTGTCCAGGCTTCCTGGCTGTGTATAACTATGGTACAGCAGATGGTACCTGGAGTATAATGGACTAAGAAAATATTCTGAGTGGGGAAAATGAAACCATTAAAAATGCCGCCGCAGCTGACATCCTCTGGAAATGTGGAGGCCAAGTGAAGAAGTCTTTTTGTGCAGCATTGCAGTTGCTCTCTGCTGACAAGGGGTACCAGCAAAAAGGAAGACAGTCATGAAATTTTTGTTTCTGGAAATGGTCCATTCTGAAGCACTTGATGTTTTTCAGAATTCTGTGGCATGATATGAACCACAGAAAGATAAGAGGAGGGTATTTTGTTTTTAATCTGGGAATACAAAAAGAAAGTGAAAACTGAGGAACCAATTTTTCCATCTGTGGGAGTTACCATAGTCCCTGATGAGTTGCCATATGCTGATTGGGATCTAAGGCAAAGCAATCAGAGAAAGATTATTAGAGAACACAAAACTGAGATAGGTCAATTATGATCTGTAAATCAGAGAACAGCCAGACCAGTTTACAAAATTTATGAAGGGTGAACAAATGTTCACTACTGTGGGTGTACTAGAAAATGCAAACTACGGTACTACAAGTAAAGAGATCAAGGGCAGAAAAGCATGCCAGAGCTCAGAACTGGATTCTGAAGAAACAAAATGTGGCTCTGCCCAGACCGTGGCACATGTTGTGAGCCAAGACAATGCAGCATTTGAGAAAGGACACAAGAACAGCTGTGGGTGGTATTTGCTCATGCCAGCAGTGTGTATAGCATGCACACGGAGGATGGTGAGCACACCAGAAGGAATGCTTCAGGGGAACAGTGGATAACACTGCAGCCAAAGGTATCTAGACTAGTCTCCCCTAAAGCAAGCGGGACATATATTAGCTGTGCGTTGGCCACTGGGGCACAAACTGACATACCATCAGAAATCAACATTGAAACAGTGCTGATAAGACCAAAGAGAAGCAGATACAATTCAAAGCTTAAGTGATGATGTTAAGAGATGTGAACTGAGTATCTTGATTAAATTGTGAGCTGGCACTATTACGACTTGCTGGGGTGTGGGATGGGATGTGGAGGACAGTAACTGTTATTGGAATTTGGGACTTACCAAGTCATTAGTCTCTTCATGTGGATATACTCATTAGAGAGGCAAGGGCCAAAAATGATTGATAAAAGAATTTGAGGAAGTTTCCACAAACCAGGAATCTTTCTAACACAATACCAAACAGAGACACTCAAACGGCCCCATAATTCACCCCATTAGGAAAGTTCTCCTTGCCCTAAGGCTGAAGTTCAGAGAAAGACAGGCAGACTCATTGTACTGTGAATCACAAAATCGACAGGAAAGCTAGCAGAATGGATACCCATTTGCCTGTTATTGTAGGAGAGGGTAAAAGCCTAGAATCATCCAATTCACATATGAACCCAAAGGAATTTAATAAGCATAGAGAAAAGGAGCATTTTTCTGTGGCCTAGAAGAATGAAAAAAGCTTGGAGATGGCCAATACTTTTCTTAAGCTTGGCGCACCAGCGAAGTTTTGAAAGGCATGCTTAAAAACAGCACGTGCACGTATTTAAACCTCTTCATTCCTGTGACACTGCTTCTCAGGTTGTAGCTAAACTGTGGGGCTCAGCCCAGCACCCTGGCCCCAGAACGACTGAATGTTGGGATAAGCATATTTGTGCACCATTTTCCCTCTTCTCTCTTTAAGCCCTAGATTTTTTTAGAAAGCAACATGGTTGCATAGGCAGGGAGGGGGTCAGAAGGGTCTCCATAGGTACTCCTATGTGGATGTATTGTGGAGTGTATCAGCCCTGATAGCCTTATGTTGCCATTTGGGTTTCCTTGGCACTCAGGGGGTTTCTCTAGAAAATGCAAAGGGCAATAAATGGTAAGAGGAGCAAAGGTTTATGCAGAGAGCTGCTTGGGGAGCTTGGGTTACTGCTTGGGGTCTCTCCTCTGGTCCCAGACAGCTGTGGGATAGACATTTTATTAAATTAACTGACACAGAAGCTGAGTGATCAGGCCAGTGCAGCATATGGCTGCTGCTGAGTGCAGGCTGTGCATGGCTGGGAAGGGAAACAGTTGCATGGTGCACCTTTTGGGAGGGTCCTCTGCAGAGTCCCACATTGCGCAGGGCTGGGTGATTGCAACCTGTGGACTGCATGAGGCAGACCTCTCTGCCCGCTTGGCTCAGAGTGACTCTGAACCAGGAAACCGAGCCCCTAAGCAAGTTGCTTCCTGTCCAGCCCTTTCCCCCTTCTCCATAATGCTCTTCTTTCTAATTCTCCTTGCCCCTAGTAATTTGACTTGCCTGGCTTCTTTCTTCCTATAGTGATACAAGCTACCATATAACCAGAATTTGCCATTTGTATGTGCTATACATGTCCTTCCTCCTCTATTTTTTTTTGTCTTTAAATTACAAGTGTTTGGGGGCAGGTTTGCCTACCTGTATGTTTATGTGGTACTTAGAACAGTGGAACCCAAATTTGGACTGAATCCACCATGTTTTAGTCACCCCCATTCTTATTTATCGTTTATAGAAGACAAGCTCTACTGGCAAACGTTCTGGCAAGAGCAGTGCTTCTGCTGGTCCAAACTGCAGCTGTGCTGAGGCCTCACTTGCAAAGAGGATATGCTGGAGGAAATGACTTTATACTCTCCATAGTGTTATTTACTACTTTTTATATCCGTATGCAATGTATCTTTGTTTTTTAATTACTCCTTTTTCTTTTAAGCACTAAAAACATGTTGACAATTCAAATTATTTTTCCTATATGAGCTGTAACAGCCTTCTTTGGCTCCTCATTACACTGACTATTGAGTTCAAATAGTTTCATGCTGCTCTTCATGAACAGATATACAGAGTAGGTCATCCACCCTCTTCCCTTCAGCCATTTGTTCCCATCTCAGTGAGCTCTTAGGTTGCTGATCCTAAATTGCATTAATTGGACTGTGAGCCTACATGTAATGCAGCCTGGCTTGGAAAGTTCCACAGAAAGAGAAGATCTCATTCGCTGTAAGCTTATGCTGTAATTTTTTTTCAGCCAAACAGCCAAGGGGTGTTTGCACACCTTCATGCAAAAATGGCACATGTTCTCTGTAGACCAAGGGCTAGTGCCTTTCCGTTTTCCAGTTTTAGGACATGGCCCCTTCAGAAAGCAGAGGTGAGGCAAAGAGCAGCCCAACTGAAGAAAGGAAATGAGAGATCTGCCTCCTCATTAGGATGAGCTCTAGCTGTTTGGGAAAGCAGAGGAGAAGCCTGTTTGAATTAGTGGCTCTTGTATATATGAGAAGAGGCACACAGGCTCATGGGCTTCTGCTGTGGCTCCAGAAAAGTTGTGGGTTCTTGTAAGTGGCAGAGAAAGGTGTGCTGGGGGGGAGGGACAGCTATTTAACTCCTAGAGACTTGCTGCATTGGGCTGCAGGAGGAGGAGAGTCATAAATATTGTAGATTGTGGATACGAAGTGTGAAGAGATGTTAAAGGGGTTGGAGAGGCTGCTCTTCAGGTGAGGATCCTTGCTACTAACATGAATGCAGGCAAAAGAGCACAGCAGTGCAAGATAATACAAGTGCTGTTGCTAGCTGTGCTCTAAGGAGTCTGCGTTGTTGCAACCAGTATAAATCCCACTGGCCAATTAGCTCTTGCTTGACTAGCTGAAAACCGGCTAGCTAACTGATGGTAGCCCCTTCTGCACTCACAATTTTTTTCAAGAAAACCTTAATAGCAGCTCTTGTTCCTTGAGGAAGGAGAGGACTGGGCAGCAGGGAGCGATGGGCCAGGCCCCCCAGCAGACACGCACTGCCGAGTGTGCGTCCCGCGACTAGCCAGGGCCAGCTGGCTGCTGGCTGGTGCTGTCCTGTGAGGAGCTGGGCAGGGAGGCAAAGCTGGTTTAAGTAACCCTGGAGGAACTGCCCTGGCCACTCTGGTAAGGACACATGGCAAAGATCAGAGGGAGGGAGGCTCTGGTTTTCCTGGAGGCTGGAGTTTCTTGGCTGTGTCTGCTTGTTTTCGGCTCTGTGATTCTCCACGTTCTCGGGCAGGAGCACAGCCTGGGCATCCGAGCGTGCTGAGAGCTGCAGGTGGTGAGAGATGACTACCGTGCTCTTGTTTCCCCAGGCCCCTGCCTGTGGAAATAAGGTTTAATGTGTACCCTCAGCTCTCTGCTCTGTGCTATCTTCCCAATGTGTTACTCACTCTCATGTGTGTGGGGAGCTTTGTTTGTTTGTTTGTTTGTCTGTTTTTTTTCCTTCTTGGAGTCTGGGCTGTCAGGACTGTTGTATTACAAACTCAGTTCTCGTTATTAGAAGTGGAATCTAAGTTCCCAGCCCTTTGAGTTACAGAGCTTGAAACAACGGCATAAATACCAGAAGATGATAACCCCCCCCCCCCAATCAGGTTCTGCTTTAAATCTTTTTTTTTTTAAGTCACTTTGTGAGAAGGAGGAGGATCTGACCTACAGAGATAGCTATACTGTGCAGAAGCTGCAGAACTGCCTTCCTCCACCTACAGTTCTTATAGATGAAGAGATGAGAGATGAAGTGCTCAGTTACCTGGAGTAGGTGGGGCAAACCTATCTAGGATTTGTTCATTTAAAAATTACTGGGGTTGTTTTTGTATTTTTTATAATAATATTTCACTATTTGAGTGTATTTCAATATTCCAATATTTGTGCCATGTTTAAAGTGCATCCATCTTTAATCCTCACAGTTTTTTAAAGTTATCATAGATATAATGCACAAAATGTGTTTTGGAACTGATACTGCAGACAAGAATGTGTGTATTTAATGATTGCTAGTATTTGCAGGATAGGGATCTAAGTCAGTAGGTGTGTTAGAAACACCTAGAAGAGAAATCTGCTCATCTGAGAAACCACGCAGGACTGTAGGCTCTAAAGCGAACTGTGCGGCAGATAAAAGCAGTTGGAGTCTTTTGAATTCTCACTGATTTTTTTTTGTTGCTTGTCAGGCTTTGGGTAAAACAGCTATGAGACCTTTTTAATACATCTTTTTGAAAGAACAGTTCATTTTAAACTTGAATTTTCTTTCTTTCCCTGCATTTATTTTCCCCCTCCAGGGCCTGCAGGTGTTTCCCTGCTGTCTCTGTGCACGCTGGTATTGCAATCTTCCTTTTCAGGGCTGGAGGCAGGGGCGGCAGCAGCAGCCTGCCTCTCGGCCAGGCTGTGGCGAGCACTGGAGGAGGCATCTGGCAGCTCATGCAGTTGCTTCCACCTCTGGTTTGCAACAGGCAGTGGGGATGGCTCTAGCCAACAGCCCTCCAGTTAGTCCGTGGGGATTTGTGAAAATACTAATTTAAAGTGCCTGACTGAAAAGCATGATTTAATAGAAAAGGATTTTGGTGCACTTATTAAGTTGTTCTCATGTAAAGAATGCCTGCATTTCTGAGAATAACCTTTCTTTAGGTAGTTTAAAAGAAACATCCTACTGTTCCTGTCCAAGCAGTTTCTTATTGTAACCTATAGAACACAGGTTTCTTAGGGAAATAATTTCTGTTTTCCTACTGCAAACAAGAATCACTGTTCTTTGCTGTGGGAAAATAAACTGTAAATATATAACTTCTGAAGGCTTAAAGTTTATCTCTTGCATAAGAAAACAAATTCAGGTCAGGAGTCCAAATTTCAAAGTTTCCTTTGTGTGCATTTCTCTGTAAAATGTAAGCTTAGGATTGTGCAGAAGTAGGAGGATATGGACTAGTAACAGTCCAAAGGAGACTTCTGAGCCCTGAATTTGGCAGTCATCATCAATGTCCGAGTTCCTAAAGTTTTGTTTATTTTTAAGCCATTTATTTACTTTGTTTGTAGTTAAATTGTCATGAAATTAGGAAACACATTAGCCAAACATCTGTGTTCAGAGTGGTTCCGTCAAAGCCTGATTACAGTAATTTAAAAACCAGATCTTTTAAGTGAAGCCTGTAGTATCTGTTCTTATCAGGATAAAAAGCAGCACTCTATTTTTGAAGAGGAATTGATCTAACTCTGCACAGTTGGATACCAATTAGGAACAAATTCTCACTGTAAAAGCACAAGGAGGAGTGAGTGGAGGGTTGTGCAGCCCTTTAAAAAGGAACTGAAATAATGCCCATTTTATAATTATGTTAATCTCGCCATATGAATCACAGAATATACAATACCTTGAACCCATGCTTTTGGGTGCAGGGAAGATGCACAGAAAACAAGCCATAAGTAACAAAAGGGTGCTGTGCTGCTCTGCCCCAGCAGTGAGATACTGTGATGTAGTAATGCAATGTGTTTCTTACCGAAGAGGGTGTGACATGCAGATTTTTTGTACCCATTTATGTATTTTAGGTAGAGATCCTGTTTTCTCTGAAACAGCTGCAATTGTTGTAACCCAGTGTGAATGCATTCATTCATGTAAAAGGAGCGTAGGATATTGCTGTTTCCTGTATGGGGATAAGGTCAGATCCTGTACATCCCATACGAGACTTAGGTATTTGAGTCTCAAGTGCCCTCTGCTGTGTTGCCTTCACCTGCAAGCTCGCCTGCAACTGGGGCGGATGAGAGACCGCGGCGCTGTGGTGCAGCTGGGGTAGTGCTGGGAGCCCAGGGGAGCTGTTGCTGGAAGGTGATTTTCTGCCAGGTGCTTTGTACCACGGCCCTTCCTCCGCTCTGTGGTTTGGAGCCGTCCGCGTGCCTGCCACATGGTGCAGCTGGGGAGGCTTTGCATGTTGGTCTGAAAGCAGGTGGGAAAGGTCTTTGCCTTCCTGCCAGTGGGCTTAGACAGGCAAGCATGCTGTGGCGTGGTAGCAGCTCTGCAGTAATTGTCCGTGGGCATGCTCCTATCCTTGGGACAACGAAAGGGAATTTGAGCTAACTTAGGCCTTCTCCTAGGTGTCTGTGCCCACACAAAGAGGGTCGTACTACATTATATCCTGATTTTCGCATGTAAGTGAGTCCTGAATAAACCCCTTGCCTCTGTATGGTAACGTCATCCCCACTGCTGGCAAGGCTATGGGCAACTCCCTGCTCTTCATAAACGACCCAGAGGAGGTAATGCTGCACCCTCGCTCTTTGTGGCTCTTCTGGCCTGCCCTGTGCCCCAGCTAGGCGTGCTGGCCCAGCGCTTCGGCGAGGGAAGTGGCACAGCTCCCTTGAACCCAGTGGAGCTCCACTAACGTATGTGAGCAGCGAATGTGATCCATTATGGTCAGCATTCCCGGGGGGGTGATGCGCCTCCAGATGCTGTTACTGTAGTCAGTGGATAAAAAGCCACAGTTGTGTCCTTAATCTGCATTTCTGTAACACTGTGGTGGGGGGGGAGGGGGGAAAGGTGAAGAACCATCTTGCCTCTCACTTCTGCTGGTGTTTACTTATGGATGTGACAAGCTGTCATTTTCTAGTTTGTGTGAAAAGTGACACTTAATCTCCCTTCCCCCTACTCCAACCTTGCCAGCATATTTTCTGCATGCAGATATAGATTTGTGTTCATTTCCCTAGCAGATGTCACAGTGATTCAATGCAGAATGTGCTTGGGGACATGATTATAATTGAACTGTTCTCAAGGAAGCGGAGATGAATGTATTGCTATTTTCTGCTTCTGTTACAATACTAGAGCTTTGCATTTCAGATCCTTGATTTGGAGCTTTAACTTCCCATTTTGCATTAAAAGGAAGCAATACTTGCAACTCTCTTAAACATTTCAGAAGTTCTGCAAGACCAAATATAAATAACAAAAGTATCTGATCTGAAAAAATAACCTGGGTCTATGCTGACTGCTACAACTAGACTCTGAATGTCCATGCAGTGGTGTGCAGTGTTTCTAACGTGTTTTACACAAGGCTGGATGAGATGTACTGATGTAGCAGTGTGAATTCAGGATGGTGTTTCCTGTGCATTACTTACAGGTGTGTAGGAACTGCTTTTATATTCAGTGCCACTGTGAGTTGATAGTTGTTTGGTATTTAGATGTAAGAAAGTGTCTGTGAGTAACGCATATATATATGAATCTTATTGTTATTTAAAATAAGGCTTATTTAAAAATTAGGCTCCCATTATTCAGAATTTACTGACAGTGCCTACCTTCTTCCTTTCACTTCTCCATCCAATTTACAAGGAAAAACCTCCTTCAGCTGAAGAAGTGCCTCACGAAGGTTTGGCATTCTTGCAGTGACAACCCTGGAGCTCCACTTCCTCCTTCAGAAATACAAGTTAATTATATAGCTGCTGCAAAATAAAATGGGAGTCTAAGTGAAAAAGAAAAGGTAATTATTTAGTTGCTAACGTTGCTTCTGCTGTGCCATTGTTTGATAGCTGTGTAATCGATGTGTGCTGCTGTGATATGCAGTCTCTAGCAGCACAGGTTTGATGCCTATATATTCTTTGAAGAGTTCCCACCTGCCTGCTATTTTCTGTCATTACAAGTAGATGCTGATGTAGAAATATGACTCCAGCTGGCTCTTGACCAGCTTTCTTGGCGCTTGTGGAAATACCCCTCCTTTAATAAAGTTAATGTTAGTGGGGATTGCCACCTTCAACCGTTTCCATGTCCTYGGCACAAGGGAAATGCTGTTTCCTCCCCTTGGAGGATTACACAGCATTAAAGCTGCCCTGTCTGTGAAGATTAATACATTGCTGTATAGTTGTTTTTCCTCCCCTACCCCCCATGAAGACGTGATTGCTCAAAGGGGTGCCTGTGAGGGGAGCGCCGTACTGCAGGCTGCCCAGCATCTGCTTTGTTCTCTTTGTGCTCGCAGCAAAACACCTGCTTCTGAAAATCAATTTCCTCTCCTGCTGTTTGCGGAGGGTGTTCCTGTTCTTGGAGCCCACTGCGCGTCCCCGGCACTGTGCAGTGGCAACCGGAGGGCTAACGGCGCCACTGCAGCTGCTGCTACCTTGGGCCTCGCTCTCCGTTCTGCCGCCTGGGACTGGAGATCAGCATGGACGCCGCACTGACCGAGAGTAACTTTCATCCTCATGTGGCAGGACTGCACTTGCACTGGTGACTGCAGTTTTGCCTGGGAAATCCCACAGACAATCTCACAGATTGGAGAAGTGTAGCCCTCAGTTTGCAGTGGTCTGTGTTCATCTGCATGTTAATGAAGGGCAATCTGTCAGGCTCAACATGGTCCTCTTGGGCAGGATTTTCCAGAGGGCTGAAGCATGCTCCCTTATCTCTTCCCACTGATTTGGAGCTCGCTCCTGGAATATGCCCTGCCTCTTACAGCTGGGAAATGGCCTGTCTGCACATTTGAGCTGGAAAACAAGCACCGTTCTGATACGGTCACTAGCTGAGAATAAGGGAACTGTCACCTTACCTCTTTGTGTGAATGGAGCAATGAAAGCAATGAATGACCTTTGGGGACAGGAAGGGCAGCAGCTTTTGAATCCAGTCATTTGAGGCCATTGCTACCTGGCAAATGTCAAATCTAGGTACTCCCACTTCAGCCATCTAGAAGGCATCTCAAAAAAAAAAAAAAAAAAAATCTAGGCAGCAGCTGGCTTGTGGGGACTCCCAAGGTGAAATGCCTCACTTCTGACTCTATGAACTCTTATTCAGCAGGATTTCCACAGAACATGCTGTAAAACTGCCCCCTCATTGGATTTCAGTGGAAAAGAAGTCACAGTACCACATTTTAGTCTTTCCTAGGGTTAAGCAGGCATTCTGGGGCAAAAAAAAGACTGATGAGGGTCAACAGACCCTAGACTGTAGCACAGGAATTCTCTGGTCTCTGCAGCAGGCAAGGAAACATGTCCTCGAAGTGTGAGTTAAAATAACGTAGTTACAGATTTGGACAAACGCCTCTGTTGAGCCATAGCTAATGGTAAGTGCTATGGAACAGGTTATATATAAACATGCAAAATCTCTTTGTGAAAGAATTTATCACCATAGCAAGAATTACTTTTTTTTTTTTTGGTATTTATATAACTTCTGCTATGGAAATCTTAGAGAGGTTTTTTAGGGACTATGAAGTAAGGCACAGCTGTTAAGTAGGTAATATGAGTTCAAAATGAGAAAAGGCCTTTTGCAGAACTAGAGGAATGGAGCAAGGATGAACGATGCCAAAAAGGAGAGTTTAGAGCAGAGGTTAAACTAGAATAAAAAAAGCAACTCTTGGGTTCTGCCTTTGAAATTTGTCATTGATTCTTATCTGACTATCTTTCTGCAGTCATTTAACCTCTTCATATTTTCACAGATTTGCCTAAAAAGTAGAGATAATAATGCTAGTACAGGTCTTCTCTCAGTCTCTTACCCAAAGCTACTTCTGTTAGCATTCTCTGGTGTAGCACCTGGTTTTAGCATCAAGAAGAGACCATAGCTAGCCTGGCCCTGGAAAGCAATTTTTGTTGGTTTATTGAATTAATATTTTAAAGACTAGCTCTGGAACTTGTCTGCATCTGCTGGTAAAAGAGAGAAATCTGTAGTGTTCTGCTAATAGGGAAACTAAAAGCACATGCTCTAGGTGTCTGTGATCTGGTTAATGTAAAAGTTCGGTCTTGTGCCTGTAGAGCTCTTCAGCTGATGGAGGTCTGAACTAGTCAGTGTCACAAAACTCTGAAGACCCTTTTTTTCCCCTGCTCTTGCATAGCTGCGCTTCCCAGCCACACATCAATTTGCAGAGGCAATAGGGATATTCCTTAATCCTCAGAAGTCCTCAAAGCAGTGGGCAGTTTTGGATCAATTTTTGCAAAACTTGTGCCTTGGCTCTATTCCTCTCCCTAATGCTCAGGTAACTCCAGCAGCCTCCACTTTATGCATTTGGGGATTCTTCCAAGAGAACATCAACAGCAAAGTGCTGGATGGGTGAGAGACCAGTGGGAAAGGGCTGGTGAGGGGTGGGGTGGGTGAAGATTAGTCTGGGGATTGCAATGCTGAGAGAGCACCACCAGGGCTCCATGTTGGTGGTAGAAAGTTGGCATGTGAGGAAGCAAATGAGAAATGGGGTGGAACAGAGAAATGGAAAGAAAAAATTCCACTGGGGAGAAGGAGCAGCAAATTCTGCCTCTGGGGGAGGGATTTCCAGGATGTAAAGTCTTGGGGTTGGAAGAGGAGGAAAAAGAGATAAGGATACCTTACCTGTGAAGGAAAGGAGAGAAGCAATTGTTTAAATGATGCTTGAGGGGGGTAGAAAGAGGAGGAATGTTAAAAGAGGTTGGAAATAAAGAGACTGAGCCTGGATGGTGAGGTAGAAGTAGAGATGACAGAGCTGAGGAAGTGGCAGAAGTGAGAGGGAGAGACCGTGTCAACATTGCAATCCAAACGTGTTTGTTCAGCTCTTGGAGATGTGAGGCACTGGGTCACATCCTGGCAGCATGATTGTGACAGCATGGCTTCATAACCCACCTGGTGTTACTGATTTGGGATCCGGGCAGGATTCACAGCCTTGGACTCGGTGAGCGAGCGGGAGGTGCATGGATACAGCGTTCACCTTTGGGTTGTGGCATAGGGGGAAGGGTGGAGAGGGAATGCACGTAGTCATTGCTTCTTATCCTGGTATATAAAGTTAGGTGCTAAAACAGGCTCTACCTCACTCCTACACACAATGTGCTTGATTGCTTGATTTTTATGTAACAGGAAGCTCTGAAGAGTGTGATTCTGTCAGATAGTGGGTGGAGGGCAGAAAATCTAGCTATTAATGGGAGGCGAGGAGGGAAAGGTTCTAGGTATTCAGGAGACATGTCACTGTTGCAAAGCTGATACGGACTTTTTTATCTGAATATTTTAATGAGCTATGGATTTCCATACGTATCTGGAAGGAGACATTTGAAATGTAGACCCTGAGGGTCTTGCAGGCATCAAACTCAAATTTGTTCAACCGACAACTGTTTCTGTGACTAGATACTTGACGAGCTCCTGTTTTCTGGCACAAGGTAAACAGGCTATTAGGGGCCTGGTAAGCAAACAAAGAGAAGGATAGAAAAGGCATTTGCTATTTCTCCTATCACTGCTTAGGGGTTAGCCAAATGTGATTAGGAAGCAGAGAGACTGTGCAAAGACCTTTCTCAATACCTTGCTAATTAGGCTTGGCTGTGGATGGGCCTGTGCTCATCCCTGTGCTTCCCAGCTGCTTCCCTGTTGGCTGCTGGTTTGTCTCCACAGTTCAGAGGCAGGAGTTCCCGTTTGGTTGTCAGGCCTCATCTCTTGTTTCTCTAGATATAGGCTTGAGTTCTGCCTTTTCTCTTAGCATTTTAGTTGGCTGTGATGATATTGAGGCCCCAAAGCTCTCTGCCTTTCTGTAGCTATCTGGTCTACTCAGTCCCTCATGCTCATTTTGAAACATTTGTCTCAGTGTCTTTCTAGGCCATCTTGTACTTGAAATGTCCCTGCTGCTTCCCTCTATTTAATCAGTTATCACCCCTTAAAAGCAGAAAATTGTGCAGGAAACCAAAGGGAAAACTTCCCTGGATTGCTGTTGCTTAAACAAATGCTCTGAGATCCTCTGATGAAAGGTGCTCTGCAGGCTTCAGTTGTTAACAGCCTGTGTTTATCAGCTTAAAATGGGATATTGGTGAATTTCCGGTCTGGTAGCCAGATTACTAAGAAGTGAAGGCTGTGGTCAGAGTGCTTTTAGCGGCCACAAGGTTGCCGTTGCATGGGGCCCTGCTCCAGCCTGCACGCACACTGCGTTGCTTGGCAGGAGGCTCCTCAATGGTGGCAGGCGCACGCGAGCAGAGCGAGTTTCACACCACGCTTTCCAGGAGCGTTTCCACTGGCTGGAGACGTGAAGAGCCCCTTCCTGCTAACCTGGAAAACTCCTCCGTGCTGAGTGCACACAGGAGCAATGGGAAGGGCTGTGGAAACTGTTCTTGGCTCTCACCAAAGCACACGGTCCCATGAATGCTCTGCACCAGACCCACCTACCTGGAATATCTCATTTGCCGTTACATTTCCACAATGCTGCAAGTTGCAGGGGCCTCCTGTATTCATCTATCAGTGTGATATTTGGTGTCTTGAGCAGTTTGGTTTGGTGGCAAGAGACTAATGGCGGGGGGGGGAGGGGTTATCCTCTAAAAGTTACCAGTGAGATACCTACTAATATAATAAAATAGCCATAGATATGGGATCAGTATGAATGTTAAGCAAGCAAAGGCCTGGAAAAATGAGATATTCTCTTGCACATGACTAACATGTTATTTGGGAATTATAGGTGATTCTTTAAATAAATGTTTTAAATGTGGTTTATATAGATGTATAAATGTAAAGAATAAATGATGAGGGCGGATGTTTTTGTGCTGAATAGCAGTGATGTGTCTGCATCACTGCAGAAGCATTACTGGATTATCAGGCTGGATAGAAAAGAACAGCTCTTGCATCTCATTTGCCTCTCACAAGGCAACACTTCTTGTCTGAGGCCTTATTTTGGGTGCGAACTAAAGCCTTGGCATTTAATCCTATTCCTGTTGAAGCTCATGGGAGACTACTGTTGAGTTAAGCAGACAGCAGGAATCAGGGTGGATATATTCAACACAGAAAGGGGGCAGTATGGGGGTTTCCCTGTTCAGATATTGCGCATTGCAAAGGGGATCTCCCTTACTGTTCAGCAAAAGACCTGAGGAAGAGCCTCTCATGTTCTTTCTGTTACTTCCTAAAAGCGCAAAGGCAGCAGACCGTGTTTTGGGCAGAGAGGCAGCAGCGCTGCTCTGCCACTCTGCAGAACTAGTGTTGTTGTACTCAGGATTTCCAGTGGGAAATTCCCCACCGCCCACCTTGCCACAGGGCAGTGTGGAGGAGAAGAAGGTCAGTCCCGTGTTGATGATGGACCTCTCCCAGTAAAACAACAACAAGAAGGGGAATCCTTCAAGCTGTTAGTCATGCACTATATATACTGTAGTATATGTGAATATATATATGTATATATAAAAATATATTGCATGCTATCTGTTGTATAAAGCATAAATATCAGGTTTCAGAATAATAAGAGAAGTAGCTCATGGGATACATACATGTAAATCCAGTAGAAATTGGCCCAGCAGGTAATTTTGCTAATAATGCTTTTATTTAGTTTTTAAGAAAGATATTAAGATTAGTGTGGTTAGAAAATAGAATGGTACCTCCTTAAATGAGCCTCCTTTCTTTGTAGCCCTGTGAAGCCTGGAGGGTATCTTTAATCATCTTTAAATGGTGTTTGTTAAAAAGAAGTGAAATTAAAGGGTATTTTGGGAAGTAGTTTTTTGTCCAAGTACATTCCTTGTAGGTGGGGAAGTCTACTGGGTGCTCAGACCCATTAATGTGTCTTTGTGTGCATTGTTTGTATGCAAGTTCATAAGGTGATGGCATCGTGTAAACTGGTGTAAAAAAGTGTAACTGATTTTTGACACTTCCTAAAATGCAGAGCACAAATGTGCTGCAAACATTTTGAGYATGGAAGCATGAAAATTTGCTTGAGAAATAAGCAAGATGAAGAAGTGGTCAGAATCAAAACTTCCTGTTTAATACCCTGCATGTGTATCCTGCCTGCAGGGTATTTAAAATCATCCATAAATGTAGTGCATATCTTCAAAAATAGGTATGTTCCTAGCCTCTCGTCAGTGAGGTTAAGACAGGGAGAACCAGATCTTCAAACGTACTGTGATTGTGGATGAGATCCTACTTGGTGTTTAAAAATGTTTGGAACATGTGCAATGTATTTCTGAAAGGCAGGAGAGCATATGGGGTTTGAACGTTGATAGAGCAATGTCTTTGCTGCAGCTTGGAAGAGAGAGAGATGGTGGCTTTGCCTTTACATGAGAAGCTCCCTGGTTGAAACTACTTTTTGGTGTAATATCGCAAAAGTCAGTGTGCTGAAGTGGCCTGCAGGATGACTTTAGTTATAGAAACTTCTTAGAGGATTTTTTTTCCCATAAATGTATTTATGGGGCCATATTTTGTACACAGTGTTTTCTTAGGATTGGGCTGTTTATACTTCTGTGTGTTTATTTGATGGTTAGTTATTTAAAACAAAATTGTAATAGTACTTGAATATTTGAGGCTAACTGGGAGTGCTCTAGCTTCATAATGAACACAAGCAGAAGAATTTTCAGAGCAGAAGTATTTTTCCACTCCCCTTGGGAAAAAGAGATGCAGAATTCCTGTCTCTCAGCTGGTTTTCACCACAAAGTTTTCCATGAGCTGCAAATATGTCTTCAGTAATCAAATGTGTGTTAATTAATCCCAAAGCTCTGCTCAATATGATACTCATGGTCAAAAAGAGGAGACTGCAGAACTTGTTTCTGAGGAAGGAGATGCAACTTTGATTTGTATTTCAGGTTTTTGCCTCCAGTGCTTGGGTGGAAGCAAGCTTTTAGGGCAAGTATGAGCAGAAATTTGAATGCAAGACTAGGTTTAAAAACAAACAAACAAAAAACCTTCTTCCCCAAAAAGCATTCAAAATCCAACCTATCAAATGTATGTAAAATTACACTATCCATTCACTTGTATTTTTTTCCCTGAATTTACTACAGTCATTAGTATGTTTCCCCAAGTGGCTACACACTGATCACTAATGCATACTTCTTCCCAGCCAATTTTATTTAAAATGCAGCTTTTAGTTCCCTGATGTCTATTCAAAAGAGGTAATACCTAATCTACAGAACATCTTCTAGAATGGAGGGGGAAATTCTTCTCTGTACTCCTCCCTTAAAGTGCAGAAGTTTTCCTCTTTCCCCTGCCAAATTTTGCATGTACGCTGGGGATTTCTGTGGGACCAAAAAATGGGGCTGTCCAGCAAATTCCCATGCAAGTAATCCTGTAACAGCGTATCTTGGCCAGGGCATCATCGTTGCCCAGGAGATTCTGCACTTCAGGATCTTGCATTAATGATAAAGCTTGTACCGCAAATGGCTGCTGTTATGTAGCAACACAAATGTTGTGCAGCGTGATTTAACTGAGTGCCAGAGTAGGTCAGACGACTGCTCTCCCAGCGCCGGGACCTTTCCCTCCGCTTTTCAGATGGACCATACAATCTCCAGTGTAACTGCAGTTGAGCTGCAGCCCAGCCTGGCGCATCTGTGCTGCTTCTCCACCGCAGCTGCTCTGGAGCCCCATTAGATGTTTCTTCCTGCCTTAATTGCACAGTGCTTGATATTCAAATATTGAATGCTTTGAACCAGGGTTTTGAAATATTGATATAACAGAAAGCACAGACTGTCTCAGCCAAACCCCAGGCAGGCTTTACTCAGATGCCTCCTGTGCGTGTGGGACCTGTGGGGGAAGCAGAAAGGTCAGTACAACGGACTTACTTTTTTGGTGGGGGTGGGGAGGTTTCTAGCTGTTTATAGATCGTGTAGGAGATTCACTGCGATGAGATGACTCATGACTTGATGAAGGCAATACCCAAATGCCATCATCTGCAATTTACTCCTTGTACCATACCAAATGAAGGAGAACATGAAGCCTCCCTACGTACTGCTCCCTGGATACTCCTGGGGCTCTGCTTCCCTTTGCATATGATGGCAGTTTCAGCCAAAACTGTTTCATGGGGAACAGAAAAGACTGAGCATAAAAATAATATTTTTGAGTCTTCTGTTGATCTTCATGTGTACTGAATGCTTTTTCTTTCTCTTTTCCTTCAAATATCTCTTGAAGCCATTTTCTGTTTATGCATTATGTGATGCCTATAGTGATAAATTTGACTTGTGCATTCTTCAGTGATTTTTTTTTTTGTTTAAATTTTTCTGATGTATCAATTTTATATAAAGTGATGCCCATAGCCTTGGGGCTGCATTTGAGGTTTCAGAGCCTTGGAGAGAGGGGACTGTGCATTCATACTGCCTCTTGCACAGAGCTGAGCTGCGTGCAGGCAGCTCTCTCAATGTGTTGATTCTGCAGTACGAACGTGGAAAGGAACAGCTTGCTCAGGCATGATGGTGGCAGATTGATGAATTTGGCTTGAGTTTTTTTGAGCTGTGACAATCACCTGGACTGTCATGTTGTCTCAGACATTGCAAATCTGTCAGTGGGAGCATGGGCTGTGCAGGAGCATTTCCCTACCCCTGAGCAGCAGGCAGCCCTCTGCGCAACCTTGCAGTGGGTAAGAGTGCATGGGTTTGGAAGAAGGTAGCAAAGCTACAATTGCTGTTTTATGTAGCCTTGTTTTCTAGAAATGAAAGCAGTAACAGTGGGATTGCCAGCATTAACTCTTCCGCATGCTTTTTTGTGCCCTTTTAGGATGGTTAGAGCTTTGGACATTCGACCACCATGGTCTCGGCATGACCCACGGCACAGTGGGGATGAGACTCCCTGGGGCTTGGGAACCGCTGGCCGTTCGCACGCATTGGTTCCCCTAATGGACCTCTGTAAGAGTAAAACTCTTGGGCTGGGCCATCCTTTTTGTTTTTCTTTACATTATTTCTTCTGCTGTTCATAATTAAGACATTGTTGCATACAACCCATCTGCAATTTTGCAATACCTCCTCTGTTGCTTGATTATTTTAGTTTGTTGGTGTCCGTTTACATGTTTAGAATATTTGCAAATATTTGTGCCACTCTCTTCTTCCCCTCATCTTTTTTTGGTTGCTTTGCAATGTTTGGAAGAGCTTAAACTCTTGTCTTTTACTTCCTTTTTCACCTTAGGAACATGAATTTTTATCTTCTTGTGCTTTGCTGGGAGTTTTCTTGATCTTCAGTCTCTCAGATGAAGCTTCTTCACCAAGACTAAGAACTGTCTTTTTTTTTTTTTTTAATTTTTGCGGTTATCTTTTGAGGAATCCCCTAACAAAACTAGGGTTAAATCAGAAAGTGATGCTTTTAAGGAGGAGATACATTCCTCACCTGTCTAAGATGACTTGTTACCCACCCTGAAGGAGTGAGGAAGCAGTCTGGTGGGGCAGCGATGGTTAGGCGAACGGTTCAGCCCATTGCCATGGCTTGCCCTATGTTTCCCCTGTGGGTAGTCTGACCCTGGGCTCTGCTGGGACTGCCCTCCCTATGTCACAGGGAGGCAAAAGGCAAAATATATATATATATATATATATATTTTTTCCCCCGTGTAAATGATGATGGGATGCACTGGTAATTTCTCTCTGGGGCTGCTTTGAGACGGGAAGCGAAAGTCATTGTTTCAAATCTCATTTCTTTGCTGCTGCCCATGGAAGGGGGTTCGACCCTGCAGCAGAGAGGCGAGGCGAAGCGAAGGGCTGCTGGAGCCTCTCACCCTGGTGCCCTGCTGGTACCATGGGTCACCCTGCGTGTTCCCATCAGGGTGCCAGTCTGGCGCTACTGCAGGGCTAAGGAGAACCGGATCCCAAGTGCTCAATTTTTAGCCAGGGGCAATGTAGTTAGATATTAGCAGTGCTTCCTGCAAGAAGTTCTTTTTTACTGATACCACAAGGACACATCTATACTATGTCTTCTTCCCCAGCATCCAATAGATAAAATAGTTGCTTGCTCAGCTGCCACACCACAGAAATCGGGCTGAATTTTCAAGGTTGCTTTTATTTGTATCCCCTTTCTCTTCCACCTCCCCCCCACCCCCCCGTTTTATTTTCCCTCTGCAAACACATTTTGTCCACCGCAAGCTCACCGGCGGAGCCTGAAAAGGAAGGAAGGAAGACAAAAAAAAAAAAAAGAAAAAAAGAAGAAGCCACGCAGGGTAGAGCCAGCCTTGCCTTGCGCCTGAAACCACTCATGGCGGCTTCACGCACTGCAGCTGCGTGGACTTGGGCTCTGCACGGCAAAACGCGTAGATAAAAATAATAATAATAAAATAAGAATTTGAAAAGAAGAAAGCAGAGCCGGGCACCACCGCCCTCCCAGCCCCGCCGCCGCCGAGGGGGCGTGGCTTGGGGGCGTGGCTTGGGGGCGTGGCTTGGGGCGGCGCGGCGGGCCCGCGGCGGCGGCGGCGGCGGGAGCGGGGCCGCCATGGAGGTGGCGGGACGGCGGGGCCGCGCCGCCGAGGAGGGCCCGCGCCCCGACGAGGAGGAGGTGGACCCCCGCATCCAGGTGAGCGGCCGTTGAGGGGGGGGGAGTGATGTCTTAATCAAAAAAAAATAAAAAAAAATTCTTTATATTTTCATTTTTTATTTCGTGTATATATATATATATATATATATATATATAAACAAACACCTAGGTCGGCCCCAGCAGCCCCGGGCGTCTCGCCACCCTCCGGCCCTTTGTTACCCGCAGCCCCCCGAGGATGTTGCGTGTCTTCCTGGCACCTTCCTTTTTTCTGCTGGAAATACCCGCCTCCCCCCCCGCTTTTTTTTTTTCTTTTCCTTTTTGGCCGTGACAGCGTGACCTTGCCCGTGAAACGGGGCTGGCGCTCGGGAATTCATCAATGATAATGGGAGGGGAATAGGCTTTTAATTAAAAAAAAAAAAAAAGGCGCTGTAGTGGACGGTGGTGCTTCCTCGCTGTCAGTGCCGTGGAAATGCTCGTTATTCCGTCATGGTTTTAAACAAAGCTTTTCCTCCCCCGGATCGTGCCTTGACCTTTTTTTTTTCCTCATGCAAACTTCAGCGCGCCCCGGCCCCTGAAATGAAATGTATTTTTAGGGCCCTGCGGATTTATGGCTCTTGCCTGCGGCACCCTTGGGACCGTGCGCGCTGCATGAATGCGAGCGCGTGCGTGTACATTGCCGCGAGGACGGACCGCGGTGCAGGGCCCTCCTCGCTGAAACTGGCCTCCTTTTCTCCATCCTGAGCGTTTCTTTTCCAGGGCTGAGCAGAGCCATTGCAAAATTCACAAAACACGGATACACAGAGAGGGAGGCCCTCAGCTGCTCGCCGGTGTGTTGCAGCCCTGATTTCCAGGAGCCGAGCTCCATTAGCATCTATTGATTTAATTTTGGCCTTAGGTTCTTTAGTTTGCAGTATATTTTCCACGTACCTGCTTTGCATGTTGCTGGAGAAAATGTGGTTTTTGTTGTCTTTGCCATTTGGTTAAAAAATAGCCTGCTGTGTCTGCATGCATGACAGTCAAAACTTTCTTAGCCTTACGGTGAAAGGCGATTAGGTAATTTCTGTACAAGTGTCCGTTTCAGAAAACGTGGGTTTGCAAATTTGTATCTTCAAAATCCTGGAAGCTGGAAATGAAATCTGACTTTAGAGGATAAGAGCACTGAGTTGTTGGAGTTAATTCCTTTTCGACTGTAACCAGAGTAATTGTTGTAATCCAGTGGGAAACAGCTCAAGCGATGATCAGCTTACAGCATTCAGTTTATGCAGTGAAACATCTCAAGGCAGATCCTGTTACACTGGTTGAAAATTAAATAATGATTTAGTTAGAGGATACTCCTGTTGAAATCGGTAGGATCACACACGGAGTAGCATGTTGCTCAAATAATTAATGCTATCGGAGTCTGCTTCTGAGGGTTGCTTTTTGTGGTTAGAAAGCCATTAAGAATGAGTGTTGTTTTTACAATAACTCATTCATGCCAACACCACCTCTGGTAAATATTTATTCAAAGGATTTAACATCTTTGTTTTTGCTGTTTGAGATCAAAATGTTGGCATGAAGGCTGGCTAAGCAAACGTAATCGTATGGCCCACTGACTAGTTGTGTTATAAAATGGTTTGCCAAAATCTGGCATAAATGCCTTTCATGTGCTGCAAGACACATTCCCTCTCCTCATCGCTGTGCTGTTGCTGTGCGTCTCCCCCGGTATCAGCAACTTTCCTTTAATCCCTTTGCTCTGTGTGTGGAGGCCTCCTTCCTTCCTGCTGTGAAGGCAAAAGGCCTTCTCTTTAAAACTATCTCACTGGAAACCAGCAGACATGGACTTAACTGATTGACAAGACAGAAATTATTCTGCCTTGTGTTTATTTTTAAAAGTGAAGAATAAACCAGAGCAGGAAATGTGCTGCCTTAAAATAAAACTACAGAGCCTCTACTTATGAGAAAAATAACCAGAGCAGCATAAAAGACCAGTGGCAAAGTTCTTCTAAATGGCTCAAGTTTTCCTGTTTTCATTGAATACGTAAGCCACAGCCCTTGTGAGCTTTCTGGGGGGTGCTGCGTTATAAACCTTAGCTTAATGCTAGCTTCTCAGATATTTTTCTCCTGATTTCTCAATATGTGTTTGGCTTTTCCTTTCTTTCTAGGGGGAGCTGGAAAAACTAAATCAATCTACAGATGATATCAATCGGAGGGAGACAGAACTGGAGGTACAGATTTCATCCTTGTGTCTTTCTTTTGTGCCGGCTGGGTTTTGTGAGCAACAGGGTAATATTTTTTTAGTAGGTTGCACCCTGAATTGTTCCATCCTGAATGGTAATTTGGCAGCCAGGACCCGATAAATAATTTTCAAATGTGTGAATTGAGTGAACAGCTGGAACAGAAAGGGAGACTGCAGAGTGATGCTGGCAGTGTAGAAACCATAAGTGGAGCGCTCAGCCCCCCACTGCCAAACCCTATTTTTAGCTTTTGAAACTAAACTTAGTCAAATTCTGTTTTAAGTGTCACTGGTTTGGGTTTGTGATCTGGTGATCTTAGACAGTGAAAGTGTGTTTGGTTAAAACATCTTTGATCATACAGTTACCAGCCAGGATCCTCCAAACCTCTCTGGTTTGTTTTGTTTTTTGTTTTTTTTTTTACTTGGCATTGTGGTGTGGTTTTTTTTTTTTTTATCACTTTCTGTGTAAAGAAAGTTGAAGGAAAAGACTTCCGAGTTGAAATAAAAGGTTTTCTTGGGCATCTAAAAATCCACAATAGTAAGTTTGCAGAAGTTGTTTTTAAAGTCCCAAATTTGAGCTTCAGCTACTTGGTAGTTATTCTGGAAGGCTAAGCTTTACTGATCTCATGCCAAGTCAAAACTAATTGTCATATCTGTGTATGTAAGTTTTCTTTTAACTGCAAAATACAGAAGATCAGAAAGCCTGTGGAATCATAAAGTGAATATGCAGTTATGGGAAAACTTTCATAAAGTGCTACTTTGTATTCAAAGTAGTTATAGTAACATTTCAGGGGAAATTTCAACTATTTTAAATACTGCACCAGAGCACAGTGAAAGAGATTGCAGTGATGAATAAGCTCAAAAAGTCCCCCTATAGATATCTATTCTGAATCTTCAAAATGCCAAAATCTGTGTTGATTTTTTAGATCTTGCTGCTGATGGCCTGAAACCTACTGGGGTAAATCATGTGAGTGTGTGTGTTTTCATGAGATGGTTACCTGGGGCATGGGGTGGTTGCCTGCAGCATTTTAAAGAGGTTGGGATAACGCCACCTGATGCACCAAGCAGAGCAGAGAACAGGCAATTGGGTTACCAAGTTCTGTGGAAGCTTGGCAGCCTTTTCTTGCAGAACGAAACCCTGCTATTTTCTTCAGTGTACAGACACTCCTTACTTGTTTCCATTTGCTGTCCTTTACGGCATGTAGATCACAGTGAATTTATTGGTGAATAAACTTGCTGGAATGGAGGACTGTTTGTTATGCAAAATTAAACTATATTTCACCTGCAAAAAGTGTTCAATGTCTCTAGCTGGTTTTAAATTTTATGAGTGAACTTTAAAAAACAGTATGTTGGTGGATCTGTTTAGTCACAACAGTCCCAATTAAATGGTTTCCAGGTTTCTTCAGGAGTAGTACTAGCTTGACAATATGTCTGTCTTTTCAGTCTACCTATTTCATGCTGAGGTACTGAAATTGAAAGATGGTGCTATGGATAGTTGCCTGAACTTCATTAATCTTGTCATAACGTTGCATTAAGAGTGTATTATGAAGCAGATGGAATAGTAATAATAATGCAAATACATGCTCAGGAAGTAAGTCCCAATGACTAAGGTGGGACTTCATCACTTGCTTAAAATTATTTATATGCTCAAGTGTTTGCAGAACCTGGAGATTGGTGGCTGCTCTGCATGAGACATATGCTGAGCTCTAAATGCCAAGTCCTCTTGAGTATAAATTTCACCAGTGCCACTGCAAGTAAAAGAAAAGTCTTTGCACATTAGCTTTATTTTATGTTACTGCTTACTTTACTTAATGTAAGAAATACTTTCAGATATTGCAGAAAATGATTATATGGTGCTGTCCACCTCTGTGTTGTTAAATGTTTTCCTCAGATCTGTCTGTAGTAATTACTATAAGCAGTGTTTGATGGAATTAAATTGAAAGGTTGTCAACAGTGTGTCTTCATGAATGTTTCTCCTTCGCTTTTCATCCAAAATCTTATTGGATTGAAGCCAGTTTGTGGTATCATGCAACTGTATAATTGTTCATCCAGAAAGATTTTCATTACTTTTGATCTGCTTAAATTTTGAAGGACCAACACAGTTGGATGGTGTAAGCGAGCCTTAATTTATATACATGTTGACAAGTGCATTTTAAATGGACTTGAAAAGTTTCTAGAGGAAAGACATTTTACAAAAAACCCTCCCCCGTGGTTAGAAAAAAATCCAACATTCACACTATAGACAAGAAGAGAGAATTCTGCAAAGGAGCCTTACAGGAATAAATCCAGAATTTTGAAGCAGAAGTTTAGAATTGAGCTAATTCTCTTTCAAAGACTTCTAGAGCCCTTGAATGCTGCTAAAAAATGTGGGCTTCTTGGAAAGCCATGTTGGATTTGCATTTGAAGATTTGCTTTTTTGACTCTTACTAGCTGCTTGGTGGGTAMCTCTTGTTGCCCCTTCCTAATTTGTACTGTTGCCACTATTGCAGAATATTTCATTAGCAGAAAGATGGTTTTTACCAGACAATGGGGTTATATTTATCCTGTTCTTACATTATTACTTCCTTCATATTTTTAATCTCTGATCATAGTTGACCTTAATGGGAACACAGACAGTATCAACAGGCTATTTACAGGAAAGTAGCAAGCAGCATCTTGTGGTATTGCTTTGTGGCTCATGCATTTTCACTGTTGAATCTTCTCAGAATAATCTGAAAAAGCAACTGGAGAGTTTGAGTAGAAGGTATTTTTGTGAAGGAAATTCAGAAAAAAATACCATGTTTTTGTGATTTGATGTACTGTCTGATAAGCAGGAAGAATAACCTTGTGGTATCTAAATTTTGCAAGTCTGTTTTGGACTGCCTGGAGCTTTGCACAACTGGACTGCTGAAAGTGCTGACTGTCTCCAGTTCCCATTAACAGGAAAAAAAGCTGTAGGTGTTAAATGCCTCTGAAAAGTCAGGCTTTTCTTCTCTGGRCTTGCAGGTCTGCATCTGAAAATGGAAGTAAAAATTCCTTTCTTACCTAATGGGACTGTTATGGGGCTAAATCAGTGGATGCTTCTAGGGTTCTGAGATGCTCTAGTGGTATCCACAGACATGTCAGTGTTTGACTGATGGAGATAATATTGGAGTTGGCTGCACAGAGAGGTGATAAAAGGAGGAATCCTGTTTAAGTTGATAAGCCTGCCTTCTTTTAAAAAAAAAAGGGGGGGGGGGAGGTTCTGCACCCAAACCACCATGTGAGAAGTGTTGGTTGATGAGTGTGGCATGACTGGAAAAATACGGTGAAATCAACTACATCTATTTTTGTAGTTGGTGTAATTACTCATTTTTTGCTCTTTTGACTTATCGCATTAAACCCTGGAGAAATATCCTGACCTGCTGATGCTCACAGGCTGTTCAGGACTTGTGGAGCTGATAAAGGGCACTGAGTGACTGGTAGTTATATGTCGCTTTAATGTATTGCCTGTTAATGAATCTTTGATTAGGCTTGATTGAAAATCCATAATGCTGCTCATACTAAGTGCAACACTGAGCATTACTGACACAGCAAAAGGATGATAAGGGTCCTCCAAGGGATTTAACACTTGTCTTCCCTAATGTCCCTGTTTATCTTGGAAGCTTCTGTGAAGAAGTGCAGGAAACATCTTGCAGTGGAGATGCAAGTACGTTTCGGCCAAATGCAAGTTAGAGTGGTGCCTTGCTACTTGAGCTTTTTTCCTGTTTATTGGAAATACGTCTCCTGAACTCAGATCAGGAATTGCAAATGTACTTAACAGAGTGCATGACCCACCCACCTAGCTAACTTGCACATGTCTTTGACCAGCTCCTGAAAATACAATTCAGATATAACAGATTCCTGAGGGACCCTCCGGCAACATTACATGGGGAGAAATACAGTACATACCATTAAAATTACCACTGGAATTCCAGCAATCCCAGATGTGTTTTTTGTTAGAGAGTTTCTGCATTGCGGGGGCTAAAAGCTTGCCAGTGTCTCTAAGCTGTGTTAAGGGGAGATGACTGTGCACGAAAACTGGATCTGAATAGTGCTGTTTTCAGCCTTGCTTGTTACAAGCAGGGCCTGAGCAGAATCCTTCTGATATGCTTGCCTGGATGCTCTAATCCTGATCTGCAAGGCTTTGTGTTACTTTTAGTCCGGGGTTTATCTTAAAGATCACTCTGGGCTGGTGTAGGATAGGGTCAAAGAAAAGCGGTATATCGGTCACAGTGCTCTTTCACTCGTGAGCTTTGGCAGCATTTGAGCCCCTCTCAGAAGGGGAAGGGCTGTTTTATTATGGAGTTGCTCTCCTCACTTTTCTGTTAATATGCTTATTTTGGGGGTTTCAGGTTTTCAGGAAGGACCCTGTCCCACCCAAGAATTTCAAGTAACCTTTACGTAGCCTCATTCTTCCAAGTTTTTGAAAAATGGCCTGTCGGCGGTAGCAATCTCATTCTGAGCACGCCTGCTCGGGCTGCGGGAACTCTTTTCTGTAGAGACAACTGCCTCCTTATCGGCATCCACGTGCAGCGTTTTCCAGCGTCCCATAAAAGAGTGCGCAGATAATGGAGAATGAGCTCACCAACTGGTGCTTGTGCTGGCTTTTGGGCTGGCTGTGATGTGCGTGCATGATAAATTTGTTGAGTGTTAGCAGCCCTTTCCGTGTCTCTTTATAATCTGCCCGTTTCCATAGGAAATGGCTCTTGCATGTGGATTGCGTGTGGTCTTTGTTGTTCTTCCGTTTGCTTTTGCCCATAGATGAGTAAGGAAAGCTAGCTCCGGAAAGACTTTGTGGCCCAAATGAGTCAAAGGACTTTACAACATGGTTTATGTTTTTGAAGCAGAATTGGGTTTCTAGCTTAAGGGGGAGAGGAAGGGTTAGCCAGAGAAGTGTGTTTTGGAGGGACCACCCGGTTCCCCTCCCTCCCTCTCTCTCCTTCCCCCTTCTTTTAAGAGGGCTAAAAGACAAAATATATTAGTGTATTTGTAGTCTCAATCTGTAACGGTCTGCAAGGAGGTTAGAGCAACTTCCAAACACCAATTTTAATTGTTCTTAGATGGCAAATTAGTAGCTCTGTGGTAAGAACGTGTCTTCCCCTTGCTTAAAAAATGAAGCGAGTTGTTTACTTAACCCCTTCTTTACACTTTTTTTCAAGGGTTGGAGGTTTATTCTGGTTTATTCGAACTGCTCAGGTGCCGATTAGATATTTAAAAACTTCCATAACCTGCTTGATGCTCCGAGGTAGATATCTGGGTACATGCCTATGTGTCTGATATGACTGGGGAGCCTACCTGCTTCTCACACCTGAGAGTTGTTGCTATTCACACAAGACGTCTGTAACTTGGACAGTGTGAGCTTTCAAGGCTGGTAGGTCTCTCCAGCAGAGGAAGGCAGGGTTGAATGCTGCCTGCCTCTTGGAAAGGGATGACGGTTCTATGTCAGGCAACCGTCTCGGTTTCCACGCACCGCCCAAGCTGGGGTAATGGGCTGTCAGGAGGTTCTGCATGCTGAGTTGGCAGGATGGTCACAGAGCAACCTCTGTCAATGAAATTCGGATGCACTTGGTACTAAGGTGATTCATACCCTGTTGATATTTTAAGTTCCTTCAAAAAGAAAATTGTTTGAAAATTCACACTTCTTTTGATGAGCAGAAGTAGCAATTTGCCTGTGGTATGGCATCTGACACCAGCTCATCACCATCACTCATCAGAAAGGCAAAACAAGCATGCTTTATCCTCTAGCAGGTACAGTTTACGTGCAAAATGGTATTTTTGTTCCTTTCCTCATTTGAGAGTGGAATCCCCAAAATACTGCTGTATGAAAGGTCTATTGTTAGGTGTGGTCCCTCCTGGCATTTCAGATCCCTGCTCAACAAACAGCATGTTACTGGAAACAAAGTCTGCTTTTCATAATGGACTATGGCAGCAAAAGCATGTACGGGATAGAAGCCTGGTGTGCTCACTAAAACTGCGCTTGTGCTGAGGATTTCCAGGAGAAAAGTTTATGGGAAGAGAATTCTTACATCCCTAGGAAAAGATGTTGAGAAGTAAACTGCAATTACCCACATGAGATGCATTAAGCGCTGTGCCTGCTGGCATTTTTTTTGGTCTAGCCTGGAGTGTGTGTAGGACAGAATCTTTTATGTCATGGTCTAGTTTTTAAGGGACTATCATGTCAAGTGAGAATTTTTGACTATTACTTTTCTTTTTGCACCTTGCAACATGCACTGAGAGTGAAGCGCCTTAATCAACTTTTGACCATCTTTAAAAAGAAGGTTTCTCATGGTCTCATTTGAGCAAATAGGAGAGAAGAGGCATTGAATGTATTAGCCAGTCAACTTTCAATATCACCTTTCTGTTTGCAAAATTGGAAACATGATGTTCCTAAACTAGCCACAGAAGATCCTTATGACAGAGTAGGGGGGAAAGTGTGCTTTTCAAATGCTGTTTGGGCATTTGAGATGTCTTTTGTCAGTTGCTTTGTTTCTCTGTTGCAATTTACCTGGTCTGTGTATGTATTTCTTTCCTATAATGATGAGAAAAACAAAACCATGTGTTTTTTCCATAAAGCACAGAAATGGTGAGTTTGTGCTTGAGATTACATACTTGCTTTCATCAATGACTAGCCTTTGTGCTGGGAAAGCATCTTTTTTGGAGGGACTGAAAGACAGAAGCCAGAAAATGCTTGGGCTTTGTTAGAAAAGGTTGCGTGGCATACACCGTGCTGCCTCTGTTTTGCTAACACTACCGAATTGCAGGAATTGTTGTCTTTTCCTTTCTGCAACATGCATGCACACTAGATAAAGGTCTGAATGAAGCAAGAGCTTGTCAGTTAAATAGTTGCACTCCTAAGGAGGCACATCATGCTGGGCGACTTGCTAAGTAATTTTAAGATGGTGCAGCTGACTTCTTAACACAGATGCAAGGCTTCCCTAATGTTGGGGACCATAGGTGGACTTCACCAGTGTGCTGTCCTTGAACTCCTCAGTTTTTGAAGTGCGTCCTTGGAACAAACACTGTTATGAGGATTTATAGCTTCAAACTACTACACACGTGGGTTGGTGAAGTGTCTTGCTGACAGAAGCACAGCAAGGTGGTCATAGAGCAAGGTGTTGGATTGATTCCCAAGTTACTGGCTTGACCACAGGCCCATCCTTCCTGTGGAGCACAGGTGCACTGGTCAGGTCATATGAGCGGTGAACGCACCAAGCCCGTGCTCCTGGTGAAGTTGTCTTGGTGTTTCTGTCCTCCCCTGTTTCTTGTGAATAGTACAAATAGCTGCTACATCTGTATTTCTTACTTACACTTCCCCCGGGAAGGGATGAGGGTGCCAGGGGAATTTTGCACTATCCCAAGGGTGCTGTCTTCTCCAGAAGTCTTGCCGGCATGTGGCAGCGCTGGTGCTCTGAGCTTGGCTGCGTGTTTGCAGGAGGGAGCTGTACCTGCGATCATGGGAGATGGTGCCGCAGTTCCCAGACAGAGCTGCTGTCGCTGAGACCATGAGAGCTGAATTGGTTCAGATGGAGGAGGCTGGTTGGTGGGAATGCACTAGGTTGCCATGGGGGGATGCAAAACTGGAACACGGATGGGGATATTTAACATGGGAATGGTTTGATCTTGCTCAACAGGGCTAATGGATAGTAAAAGCAGTGCATCTGCAGTGCAGGAGAGGAGAGGGCTTGGGAATGGTGTTATCCCTTCTGAGAGACCTTGGCACCTTGTTGGTGAGTCCAAAGGAGATGACTGGAAACATGTGGATGTGACCAATCCAAGCAGAGTGTGAGCATCTGCTTGTTCTCCCGTGCAGGAGGTGGTGGAGCCTGTAGGCTTCTGTTCCTGACAGGCGCCGGAGGGTAAACATGCCTTTTGAAATACAGCATGTGATGGATGACACAGGTATACAGTTTTGGTGTTTCTTGTTTTTCGTTGTTGCTCTCCACTGGCAAAAATGAGGATGGTAGGCCCCAGATGAAGCCTCAAAATACAGAGCTGGCATCTTTTGGGGAAAATAAAAAGTGCAACTTCACTCCAGTATATTCTTAAGCTGAAGCTTCCTATTTTGTTTAACTGTAGCTATAGTGTTAAGTGGTGCTGTGCTTTGGGGTAAAACTAAGCATGTACTTAAGCCTTTACGAGACTTGTGCCTGAGGTGCCAGTGAGAGGATTAGTTGCAGTTTGGTAACTGGGATGCACCTTGTCCCAGCTGGTGGGAGATCCATGGATTCTCACCAGACTTGCTGTCGGTGTGACTGCTCTGTGCTTGGGTGTTTTTGTTTTGGTTTTGCTTTGTCTTTTTAATTCCAGGTGGAGACCAGTTGTTGTGTTCCTGTGGGATAAGAGTACATGTAATTAGTGCAGGAATAAATTTGGGTTGCGTCTCTATACACAGATTTGTTAGTGATAATGCCAAGTTGCTGTTGATAGGTCTCTTTGTTTCAAGTGCTTGTCTTATGGACATTGGAACTGAACTTTTTTGATATGTCACTACATAGGGCTCTTTTTACTTAATGCATACACATTTATGTTTTTCTTAAACTATTCACTATCCACAACTAGTATCCAGCTATACAGCTTTCATGGAGAAAAAGGAAAACAAACCTTCAGGCACTCTTACTTAAAAATGAGTTTTTAATTTTGTTCTTGCGCTTGTAGGAAAATAATTTTTTGCTAAATATACTTCGGTACTTAAATTTTTTCTTGCAGTATAGTAGTCGTGCTTGCAGTCTTATTTCAGTTTCTGTGAAACTCATTTTGAGCAGTGAACCATATATTGTTCAGTACTTTAATTAGCAATGCTCAACCTTTTGTCATTGAGACACTCACTGACTCACTGCATACTGCTTGAATGGATGCGCTATATGCCTTTTCTAAGAAGAGAGATTATTTACTGGATTGGAGTTAACAGAATACCAAATTAATGTGGGTTTAACTCTCCATTTTGACTCTTTTATCCCTCTGAATATTTCCTTAGAACAAACTGTAGTGTCTTAAGAATGCAAAACTATTTGCATTGGACAAAAACATTACCAATTCTGGTTAAGGTTTTAGATAACACTGAAAAGGCTTTTTTCAGCTTTTACTGAACTGTGTTTCTTTTTCTGTAAAACTAATGTGTTGTTGTGGTTGTTGCCTGCTTCTGTGAAGGCAGTGGTAGGTTCCAATATATTTTAATTCTTCCAATGAATAAACAGCTGTGTGTTCTAGAAATCCTCAAAAATAATGACAAAAACCTGCAAAATTAGAGCACTTCTTCAAGCCAGCTGCTTCCTGATAATCAGCATGTTGCTCCAGCAGTCTGCCTAAATCCTGCTCTCTAATTAGAATTACAAGGCTTGTCAGGAGCTCACGTGGCCCCTTCCTCTTGGTCTCCTTAAATCCAGGGCCAGAACCCAGGCTGATTTGCATCTCTCTCGGTCTGATATAATTACATTGATTTAGAATTTGTTTTGGATGCTGAGATTGGAGTCAGGATCACTTTGCTTAAAGGTCTGGAAATTTCAGTGGAATGGAAAAGGGATTTTAGTTGCTTCAGCTACTGACATAACGAGGGCTCAGCCAGTCTGGAAATAGCTGGAATTTAGTTTTCTTAAAAATAATAAATAATTACAGTTAAATGGAAAGTGGAAGTCTTTACCCATTGATACAAACCAGATACCACTGCCATGTGGGAAGTGTCCAATTCTTTCTGCTGAAGAAAGCAGGTCCTGTCCATCCTTATTTGCTCTGTGAAATGGTGTCTCTGGGAACATGACTGAGGGCTGGGACTCATGCAGAGGTTTGAGGGATGTTGGTTCCTCCTGAAGCTGGTAACAGCTGAGCTGTCAGCCTGCAGTGGGACTGGGCCTGTCTGGTAGCCCACTTCTGTTTCCTGAGAGGAGAGGTTCAGTGAGTAGGATTCTGGAAATTGTTTTGAAAATCCTTAGTAAATATCCAGCTGTCTAAATTGTCAGAGCAGGTTCTGGGAGACTTCTGAGAAGTGTCCTCTGGAACGGGTAAGGACAAACTCGGACCCTCTGAAGGTGTTATCCATGCTCCTGAACCATCCTGAGCTACAGGACAACACAGTAGAGGAGGTGTCTTTGCCTCTTAACTCCCTTTCAGAACTTGTTATGTTGCTGTCCGCCTTCCACTGAGTCATTTTCTGAACTCTCTGAGAAACCCTGCCAGTGGTGACATCTAGCACAGGCTATTGCAGCCTTTGTATAAAAACTGCCTCTGGAAGACAAAGATTCGACATACAGCATGCTAGTTTTCAGATGCAGTTCTGGGTCCCTGTTATTACCTTTACTGAAGAGTTCTGGCTTAATCCAAGTAACAGTAACTGTTTTGAATGTGTTGGCTTGTGTCTGAATCTAAAGAGCAATGTGCGGATAGGAACAAACTAGGAGAATTAGCAGTTTTAAAGCTCTAATCCTTCTTTGTCCTTTCTCTCCTTTCCCCTACTCCCCAACATTTTGAAGGATGCACGCCAGAAGTTTCGCTCGGTGCTTGTTGAAGCCACGGTAAAACTGGATGAGCTGGTAAAGAAGATTGGAAAAGCTGTAGAAGACTCCAAACCTTACTGGGAAGCTCGGAGGGTGGCCAAGCAGGTGAGAACTTTCTGCCTTATAAGCTTATGCTGGTAGCTGGATAGCATATACTGGTTGCATTGCTTTTGGGCTATTAATAAAGTCTTAAGTGTAGGCATTTGGCTGACACTGGTATATGTCTTGAGCTGCATATCAGCCATGTGAATCTAGCAAAATCTGTTTCTTCCCAGCCACAGCTGCACGTGTTCTTCAGTCCAGGAGCAGCCACAGGCAGGCATAATCCATTCAGCAGCAAAAGACTTGTGCTGTTCTCCCTCATTAATAATGGCCTTTCCGAGCCCTGTTCTTTGCTAGCAACAGTTGTAATTGCTTGAAAACATATTGTAGAGTTTGGGTATCTGCTTTATCTTCTTGACAAAGCAAAATGCTGAGCTGCTAATGGCTGCAGCTGGAAGCTGCTGAGAAAGGGGTTGAAATGGAGCAGACCTGGTGTAACCTCCAGAGCTCGGTGCTGATTTTGTTGTGTTTGGGCAGGAATGTGCTAAACGTGACTATAAAGTGTGTTGGTATTGGGAGAAACCAAGTTCTGTCATCTGGACCTTACCTGCCTTGCCCCAACCACCAAAGCGAACCTGAGCATTGATAGGCACCTAAAACTGTTGCTCTGTTGGAAAGAAGGCCCTGTGTGGCTAAGGCAGGGGAGGATGAGGGGAGGAAGTAGGGGTGGGATCTACTGGCTGTAGAGAAAGCAAGAAAGCTTGTGAAGTGTCAGGCTGCTTCTCTCCTTAGGAAAAACTAGCTGAGACTTGAATGTGTGGTGACTTAGGCAGTGCTTCTACTTGGTGTCTGCGATGGGTTCTGCTGGTTTCTGAGGTTTTTTATTTTTTCTCCAAGGGAGAGGCTGTTCTTGGGTGCTACTTTCTAAATGCTCTGAAGGCAGGGAGGGAGGAAGCAGGGGAAAAGTTGGCTAGAGCTTCTGCTTTCATGCTCAGCTGGAAGGATGGCTGGGTTGTCATCTGTGGCTGGGTAACTAGGATGCGATTTTGTGCAACAGGAGAGTGGAAAAGAGCTGGTGCAGCATGTGTGAAATCTATACAAATTATATGAGGAAGGTTTCATGTATTAAAAAAGGTAGGGGCTGGGTTTGAGGGAGGAGAGAAGCAGTGTAGGTATGTGCCAGGATGCAGAAAATAAACTCACTGGGCAAGAGAAAAGGGAAGAGAAGAGAATATATCCTCAGAACAAGGCACAGGAAAGGCATGAGGGCAAGCTTCATTGTTTTGAAAAGTGATAAAGCAGGAGTTTGGTTGACGGGACGTGCCATACTGGAAAGCATGTGACCCTGTTGATTCTTTAAATTGAATGGCATTATTTTTGAGCCCTTGCCTCAGTTACTGGGGATGATATTTGGGTTATTAGGGTTATTTGGTTATTAGACTTAATCTTCCAGACTAGAAACAGGATAGCAAACAGGTAAGCTCCACATCCAAGTACAACAAGAATAGCATTTATTGTTCATGTGTAACTGCTCCAGAAACAATTCCTGCTCACAGAGTTTATGGTGGAGACAAACCAGAAGTCATGTAGGAAAGAGAGGAAGTTGGGGACAAAATAAGATCAAGGAATCTATTGCACAAATTGACACAATATGAACAATGTAAAAAAAAAAATGCCTCAAGTATGGTCTTGTACTTCTCTTACTGTAAATACCTGTGTAAGAGACAGACTACGTAGGGCTTTGGGAGTTATTCTTGGAAAAGTCAATGGTAGAAAAGCACACTCTGAAGTAACAAAAATCAGAGCGCTTTGAGGTGTGTAACATCAGGCACAAAGAGCAGTGAACTTTGTCCTCTGTCCTGAAGTTGGCAGCAGATTATGTCCTGAAGGTGGAATTTTTATTCTTGTGTCTTTGCTGCCTCTGACATCCATTCAGTCGTACTGGTTCCAAGGTGTTTTGCAAGAGAAGAGTTGATGTTTGTGTTCTGCTGAAGTTCTTATTTTCAAAAACACATTAAACAGCCGGATCAAAGGGGAACACTTAAAAAAAAAAAAAAAAAAAAGGCAAAAAACCAAACTACCTCATGTCCTTAGATCTGCAGAATCATTACTCTCATATTGGACTTGTTAGAGAACCGTATTTTTCCCCCCCAATTCATTCTTTTAGCTAGGTTTTAAATGCTACTTGACCCAGATCTGCTAATTTACTATGCATCAAATTTCTTTTAATTCCTTGATAGCATTCCTCTTTTTTTGGAAGGAGGTAAATCCCCCTTCTAACTGTTCATTTGACTTCTCTCCATTTTCTGTTATAGACTGAGTCATGGAACCAGGTCTCCCTCTTTGTATCTGCCCTACAAACAGAGCTAGAAGATAGTTTCTGGCTTCCCTTTTGGCTCTTTGCCTAATAAAATCTTGAAATACAAAATTAAGGCCCAGAGGAATGTTGCTGTTGAAGGACAATGAATAGAGCATCTGTCTGGAGAGCCAGGAGATTGCAAGGACTGATACCAGTCATCAGTAAAGTATCTGCCCCAAAAGTTTTTAGTCTTAATTTAGTTTAGAAAAGTTGAGTCTAATTGGGAGCAAACTTCCTGTATAAACAGGAGGGGAGGGGAAATATGAAACTAGATGAATATATCAGAATACTGATATGTTTTGGTGCCCTCCTGACATCTTCTTTCACATGTGGATTCCTAAAATTGTAACAAAATGGGAATAGCTTGATATCTTTCCATTCAGTTTTGTAAAAACATCTTGCTTGCAAAGATTGTCCTCCACCTTCTGTCTATAAAAATATTTTAGAGCCATTAGGCCATTTCTGAAAACATAGAGACAGGTTCTCTGTGCTTAAAATAGTTTGAATTAAAGAAAAAAAGGGGGAAAAAATGCTTGACTGTGCTTGTAGAAAAGGGAAGGGTTTTTTTATCTTCTTTTGTTCTCACTAAAGGGAAATAAAAATATGAACTACAGACTGAGGTCGCCTGGGAATGAAGAACTGCCTAACTAATGACATCTAGCTTGGCAGAAATGTCAGTGTCCTCTTGAGTTACTTGCGTTCAAGATACCAGTTGTAGGGTGAGTTCTCTGATGCAAGCTGTAGTGAGTCAGTCTTCAGATGGCACTGGCATGATTTTTTTTCTGGAAATATTTGTTTCATCTATTACGATAAAATCCACTAAAATGTCGTTTTGCTGATGCATGGTCAGCAAAAACCTGGTCCTCAAGTCAAGTACTTCCTTGGGGAGGCTTTAAGGTCTTGAGCCCTCACCCTTATCTTCATCTTGTGCAATCCTACATTGGCAGGAGAACATGAACTTGGAACAAATTAGTTCTCCCATGCAAGAGTGCTGTAGTATCTTGTTTATGTAACGTATGCCAAGAGAATTTCAGCTGAGCCTATCTTGGGATGGAACTTCACTGTAACAGAGCAATGGTCCCTTAGCATTAGGATTTGAGTGCTTTGTGCTCTACAGTGATGGCACAGGGAACTGGGATGCTGTCTGTTAGCACCAAAACATTAATATTCAGCTGTTGCTGAGGCTGAAGTTGAGAGCAGGCTAATACTCATGCTGCCTCCATAGATTTTATGTAGTTTGTGTCCCCCACAGACTTCACGTAGCTTCTGCCAAGATGACTTTGTCGTTGTGATTCATCATTTGTTATTCCAGTGGGCCTTTCTTCTCGTTGGTAGGGGGATCTTACTATTCTGGAGCATATTGATCTGAATTGGTTGTTTAATCAGATGTTCATGTGTTTCTCCTGCAAGATTTTTTTTTGCATTTGGCATATCCTCTTTTCATATTGTTCTTTAATTTATGCCGTAATGCTCATCTGGAGTGGAAGAAACTGAGCATATAGCTGGGGAGTGTGTGTGTGCACAAGCAATGAGGATGTTGCAGCCATAACCCAGAAGGTGATTCAGGCTCTAAGTGTTGTGATGATCAACCTTCCAGTGTTTCTATTACTTTATTTATTTATTTCTTGCCCAAAGGTAATGGGGAAGAAGGGTGAAGTTACAAGAAAATAATAATGTAAACAGCAATGTAGGTCTTGAGCCTCTGAGGTAAGGAGGGCCTTTAGCCACTGCTGACTTAGCATTTAGTGGAGTTGGGGCCGGAAAGTTCCTGTGTGATAGTGTCTGAGCAGGTGATTGAGTTTGGGAGAAGTGGTACCTCCCTAGCGATAACATGCTCTGGGACAGGATGCTGTGCAAAAGCAAGTGTGGCCTGTTGCATAACTTTTCATGCTGTTAAGAGTCAATTTGTGTTGCTGCATGGCCTAGTTAGACTATTTCATTTCTCTCTCAGTTCCCATCTAAAACAGAGCTGTCAAGCTACTGTGAAGCTGAGTTCATTAAGGGAAGTAAAAGTGCTTTGGGGTCACTGGGTGAAAGGGGGCATTAAAACACTGTTATCCATGTGCCATCACTTGTGAACACAGGAACTAACTGAACAGGAAGACAGGCCTTTTTTGCTTTGCTTCTGCTGAAAATAATCTGATTAAAAACGTGTCCCCTACCCCCACCCTGACAAGTATAAAAATTCATGCCCCTGTAATGAATCTAAGCAGAAGAAAAGCCTTAGGAGTGTTGCTTTTGATTAAGCTGTAGCTCCTATTAGTGAGCTCTTGTTGCAGAGTGAGGAGTTTCATTTTAGTCCCCAGTACTGGCTCAGATTGGGGGTAGGGCTGGATGCTTTGCTTTAGTACTAAGTTTGGCAGGGACATGTTTTTGTTCCAAATCGTAGATTTTTCTTTTTCTTCTTGTCTAGCTCTTACAAAAGAGTATCGGTAGACTTGCTTCAGGCAAGAAGAGATGAAAGACCTATGCTAGGTCATATCTATATGCATCTCTCACTAAGGGACCTGTCTGTAGCAAGTGTTCAGAGCACAATATATTGAAGGGTAGGCGTGTTCTGCTTCCTTGTGGGTCACCTTTTTTGGTTCAGCTTTACAGCTAATTCTTCTTTTCTTGTTGCTGGCATACTTTCTTAAGCAGCACCCTTCTGTCTCAAAAGGTGTGGAAAAACATACTGGAATCAGTACGTACAACGGTTTCTTCCTTGCTGAAGTCTAGGCATACCTGAGATGAAACGCAGTTGACTGACAAGTCAATTCTGTTCCGCAAGTTCAGCTGACATATCCAGTTCATTATAGCTTTGTATGCAGAGCTGTACGCACCCCTGCTTTCTCCCCACCACCCCCCTTTCTAATAAACTTTCACTCATATAATATTTTATATTGCATTGCTACATCTGTTTGAAGGAATCAGCTGACAGGATGAAGAATCATTGAGGGTGAACTAGCAGATAGTCAAGCCCTGGGCTCCATTCTGCCTGTCTTCATGAAACTTGGGGGAACCCAGTTATCACTGAGCAATCATTTCCTCTCTCAAATGTGGATTTTGGTTGGACTTGGCAGGTGGAGTCAAGTTAATAATGGACACCTATAGACCAAGGTGGGTATATCGGATTCACCTTGATTAGGTTTACTGCCTACCAAAAAGTTTAGAGTCTAGTCTAAACTAATCATTTAGGCACTTAATCACTGAGTGTAATCAGTGGTGAGAGGTAGGTGCACTTGAACAGGCTTCTGAAATGCCTATCTGTCTTCATTAAATACAAAGGGAATTTAGACATCTAGTCTTTAGTTGTTTAGCCATTTAAAAGTTGTCAAGTGAATCCTGAATCAAGTGACTCCACAAACCTTATTTCCGAAGTGAATCAGGACAAAAAGCTTCTGTAATCCTGCAGAACAGGAACTGAGGAGTAACTCAGCCACTTGATGCTGTAAGTGGGAAGGATGTAAGCAGATAAGAGCGCAATTACCTAGTGGGAAGTCTCTTCCTCAGCAGATGGGATCGATACCATTCTTTGCAGAGGACGGGATTGCAGTGCCTATAAATGAACGAAACTTTCCGAAATGGCCATTGCATCTCAGTTTCTAAGTGTTCAGCTTGAGATATCTGCAAGAAGTGTGTCTCTACAGACAGTAGATAGCCTGGCACTTTCAGAAAACAAAGGCTTTTAAAATTCTTATAACTTGAAGGTTTAAAACTGCCAATCACCCCTAAAAGTTAATTAGGAACTGGAAAGTGTTGTCTTGCCAGCATTGCTTTCTGCAGCACCCAAGTTTCCCATCCAAGTGTGCTCAGCAAGCAAGAGCTAATTGAATCAMGGCACCAGCTGGCCTGGCTGCAGCAAGAGGGCAGTGCTGAGTGTGGGGTGACAGCTCCTGGGTCCAGATCCAACAGTACTGAATATCCAGGTCTTACCCTCCAGTTCCTAGATACCGGATGCGTTACCCGTTGGTGTATTGGAGGTAGCCATGTCATAGGGAATCTCTTTTTCATCCCGGTTTTGTGAATTGAAGCCCTGATGCTCATATTTAAGACAACAAGGAGTTAAGACTGATTCGTATTATCTAGTAAGCTTATCTTGGCAAAAAGGTGGAGGGAGGGGGAATTTGAGAAGCAAAATTTAAATGTCAGCAGAACTGTGACAGACTTATATTCCTGTTTGGCAGCTTGCCATGAAGTTAGTAAAAAGCAAAATTGTTGGCACAGTTGCAGTAGAACAACCAACTGACCTCTTCTGGTTGAAGGAGTGCTTCTGGTTAACTGTTTAGAAACCAAAAAATAATCTGTTAGAGTCATATTTTCGAAAAAAGGACACAAAGATTTAAAAATTGACTTTGATCAACCTACAAATCCTTCCAACAGTTTAAGAAAAAACAACAACAATCAAAGCAAAACTAAAATGCATGACTGCTTTCTGTGGCCATAGTCTACAGTGGTACATTATCACTGTAAGTAGTGGCAGCAATCATCTGTCCAGCACTGCTGCTAATGGACCGTAATTCTACTTTCTCTTACAATTTGTTCATCTCGCACACAGAGGAAGTAGTAAGTGATGTGCACAAGAGTGGCCCTTTTGTCAAATGAGAACAACTCATGTTAAGAGAGGGACAATGACTGCCATAGGCTGCTAAGAGCATTTCTGCGTGTTTGTGGTAGGGGAGCCAGCAGAAGGTATTCTGTATGGACATTACTCCTCCGGCCAGTTGCGGTAACCAGTCTAAGCTGGCAGTATTGGTTCTGTTATTTGTGGTCTGCCTATGCTGATGTTTGGCCTTTGTAAGGAAGATGCTGTACTGGAGTTGCCCTGGTAGCTATTGTGGACGCTCCATAGTAGCATGAGGGAAGAGGAGGTAACGGTTTCTGGTTTAGTGTAGGAAGGTGGGGTGACCATGCAGGTGAGCTGTGTGAGGAGAAGTGCCTGGAAGGATGGAGTGTGCTGGAGGAGGCTGTGGCTTGTCCCTGATAGCCTGGGAAGTTTTATGTCTCCTTTTCCCCTTTCTGTTCCCTGTGGACCTRCTCTAGATGTGAACCCCCTTCTTCCCACTGACCATTTCATTTTTGTTATAAAACACACGATTAAATCTTGGGGAAACTGTGTCGATGTGACGTTACTCCTCTTGTGAAATGTGGAGTTCCCATTGCTGTGATCCCGAGGGGCATTTTCAGTATATTCATCTTCCTTCTCATATGGTGCGTATTTGGCTGTGGGACCAGGCACCAATCTGTGGAAGAACTAAGCCAAACGAGGGAATCTGACATCAGTATTTTTGTTGTTATTGAGGGTGGGGAGTCACCTCATGGTTTTCCACCAGGGAATATAGTGAGTTTCACAATGTTTATTTCTAAAGCAGGATGTACTTTGGGTTAGGTAAAGAAAATGTTTTGCCATGCTCTAAATTTGATGAAGTACCTCTTGCACTCTCTTGTAATGTTTGCTCAGTTGTGATTGAAACCCTGTACGTAGCATGTAGGAGTCTCTGCCCTGGGTTCAGGTACACCCGGCTCAGCATGTCCTCGCTGCTGGACGCAGCCTGCACTCGGTGTGTTCTTGCTCTGCTTGAATGCTCAAAGCCTGAAAAATGTATTTTAAGTCTCTCATTACAGTTCTGCTGCATTTTCCTGCAGGCAAAAGATGTGATGATGCCTAGGAAGCAGGGAGGTCAGGGAGACTTCACTGGATCAACCAGCTGAGCTTTGTGTGGCTGATTTATTCTTGCTGTTATTTATTTACTTAAAATTTCAGACCCCTATTTTACGTTTGTTCTCTGGCTCTGTCAGCTGGTTGAGCAGTGTGGTGTGTGAGTGGTTCAGATTAGCTGTTCTTAAAGTGCTGAGAAGATAACAGATGTTGCCTGGTGAGATTTGGAAAGTTATGCTGAAGATCAGATCTGTGAAGGAAAGCTCCTGAATGTGTCTGTCTTTCCGTCAGCCCTGCTAATGCAGGATAGTAGGTCAGTGTGACTGGCAGGTTTCTGCCATCTTAATCCCAAGCAGCCTCGGAATCTGCCCTGCCTTTGGGAACATCGGCAGCTGGTACTTCACAGATGAACTGAAAAAAATCCTTACCTGCCCCAGACTTGCATTTTGTGCTCTGTTACTTATATTTTCCACAGACTTGGTGGCATCTGTAGCCATCAAATCCTATCTCCAAATAGTATATTCTAAATGCCTTGGCACCTTTGGAAGTAGGATGTAATTTTCAGCCACTTCATGAGTGAAATATCTGTATTGATAAATTTTGTGAGCATGTGTCATCTCTAAAACTTAGATTGCCCCGTCTCCTCCTGTGCTTTCTGTGCCAGTGAAGAGGTCTAGCTATTTTGGGATGATATTTATACATCTTGCCTTTCCATTTTATGTGAGTGTACTGTTCTGTTGATGGATTAGTTTGTGTAAGCCATTGATGCAAAAGCTGTAATTGGTCTTCTCATCATTAATAAAAGACATGCCTTGGAGGGCTCCATTACTTAAGTTTGTTATCTGTGCACTGTAAATTAGAGATCCTTCTCCCTTCTGTCTCTCTTTCCAGAGGTAGAGGGAAAAATATGTTTTCATTTAGGTGTTTTGAAGGATTTCTGTAGAAGAGATGAAATATTTTCTTAATTTTTTTTCTCCTTTTCTCCCATTTTTCCCAAACCTCAAAGCTTTCATCCATCCATCTGAGCTATTCTGAATGGTAGCAATAGAAAGCTAGCTAGTGGTTCACTCTCCTCCCCAATAATTGCAAATAGTACAATGAGGTCATTATTGCCCCTCCTTGCTTTTTTCTCTCTCACCTTTCCCACTCCCCATCTTTTCTGGCCACTATTAAGGGCTCTTTCAAGACATTGTAAGCTATAGACACACTAATGTTAAAAATAGTAACCAGCATTTGAGCCTGGGTAACATAAGATCATGATGAGATACCATGTACCTGCTTTGCATGGTAATTGCCCAGTTAGGACTGCTGAAGGCAGCACAAGTCTTGCAACCTTTGGGAAATGTTCAACCACCCCAATCTTTGTGTACAGTGGTCTAAGTAGGTGGGAGTTTATTATGAAATAATAAATGTCCATGTTAGGGACTGCTGTCAAAGCAAGTCTGATATGGATGTTGGTTACTGCCTTCTGGGAGTGTTTTGTTATGACTTCTGGTATAACAGTATGAATTTATGAGCGCTCATCTGTTTCTGGAAAGACAAGATTATCCTCCTGGAAAAAAAAATCTGAAGAGTCTCACTTTTGTGTAGCGGGTGTGAGAATGGCCCTATACTGACCCATTTTAGCTTCTGTAAGAAAATCTTTTTCTTAATTGCAGTAAACTTAAAGTCTGCCATTACATGGAAGATAAATTCACTGCTGGGATGTGGAAGAAAAGGCCTTCTTTTTTACCTATGTCTGCTTCTGATTGTTTTTCACCTAGTAAAGGGTGCTGATGGTTGGTTCTTACAGGAGAATTTTATTGCTGTGAAGTGGAATTGAAATTCCTTCTGTCCCTGCTGCTATCTAGACTTGTTCCTTCAAGGAATTAATTATTTGTCCTTATCCATTTGTTTGTCCAGGACACTGTCCCTGACCTTTTTCTTTAATCTATTGATCCTTAAAATTTTTCCAAATGGAGTTGCACACCTCCCAGTAGCACATGTGAATAATAGGCTTGCTTTGCCTAATTGTCTTCAGTGGATCCCTCAGAAATAGTACATGGTCCCTCAGGAGTTGTCTGAGCACCCCTGAAAATTACCTTTTATTAAAAGCATTTTATTGTATATAAAATAAACAATAAATTGTTTTAAAAGTACCTGTCAGCATGCTGTCTGAGAGGCACAAGGTCAGCCCGAGCCCTTCTTCCAGACAGTGTCCATGCTGGTAGGACAGGGCTGTCACCAGCAGGTGTGAGGTTTTCGGGGACTGGGGGAATGTGTTCAGAACAGCCCATCACCCAGGAGAACAAAACCCCTACCCATGCGTTTTCTCTTTGCATACGTTAGTATCTGTGTGCAAGGCGTGCTTTCAGAACCGGGCTGCCAACCCCCTGGAAACCTTTATGGACAAACATCTGCTGCTTTGGTGGCCGTTAGGTGAGACAATGATCCAGGGCATCTCCTGGTTTGCTGAACATTTATCATCTTGAATAATTAGAGAGCAAAATCCACTAAGGCAGGCTACTTAAATCTTGCAGCATGTGTTTCTGGGTGTTTGTCCCTTGCTTCTATATTTGATTTCAGCGAAGAAGGCTGCTGCCAGGTGCAGATGAGCACATACAGTCTCCATAAACCTAGAAACCAGCTGTAAACGCTAGACTCACTGAGTCACTGCCTAAGCCTTCAGGATGCAGGTGAACATTTGGGGGGGTTTGTCTCAATGTTTTTTCTCTCTTAGTAAGATATTTTCCCTTGGAGAAAAAAGTTGGACACGTTCTATGATCCATTCCTCCAGAAGGCAGCAGCTTTATAATTTTGCCTACAAACAATTGCACGACTACCAAGCAGATGGCAACGAGAGCCCAAGAAGGCTGTCTCTGGCCGGCATTAGTGTGAACAATCTGGCATATTCTGGTGCCCTAGACTCATTAAAGAGGGTGAGTCAGGCCAGGCAGACCGGCATCTTTGGACAACCTCTCAAATAACGAGGGCAGGCCAAAGGGCTTGGTGTAAGACGTGTTATATAAGACATGTCATCTGTGCCCCAAAGAGTGTCCCCTCCATACTGCAGTGAGGTGGGAGAGCTGGAGCTAGACCAATTAAAAATAGAGAGAAATCCAGTAGGTTTTGAATGTCTGAGTGCTCCGTGGGGACAGTAGGCTTTGATAGCTTATTGCTTACTGGAAGAGGGTCAGAGATCATGTTCTTGCCCTTGTTTAGCAAGGTCCCAATGTCAAGCCTAGACGGGAGCCACCGGAGAACAGAGAGAGACTGGCAGGTGATTGTTTTGGTCCAGGTCAGGATTGGCCTTAACAGTGTTTAAGGAAATTGCATGCTTGGAAGGTTTGGGTTTTTTTTCCCCCCTCCTTCTTTTTTCCTTCCATAGCTCCTAAAGACAGGAGGTAGGATTTTGTGGCTTTGAGACCAACCAGCCATCTGTATGCTGGTAACAGAAGCAGCTAATGAAGTTAACGCCTGGTTAAGCCCTGAACCTTTTATCTCTGAGAACGGCTTCTGGTATGTGCTTGGAAAAGGGCACTTGAGTATAATGATCCTGTCCTAGGGAGGTTATACGTATCACCTAACATTAGGGTACAGAATTAGTTCATGTCACTGATACTTGCTGCTTGCTTCTCTGTGTGCTTTTTGACTTAGAAGGGTTAGACACGGAGTTAGATGTCTGTCAGAGCATGCTTTGTAGGTCAACTCTGATTTCCTAGGCCTGTTTATAGACAACAGGCTTACCAGGAAAATAAACAGGCTCAGAGCCAGGAGTCAGCTCAGTTCTGTAACAATTAAGCTTTTAAAAGAAGAGGGGTGGGTGCATGAACGGGACCAAAAAGCCTAGCACAAGAGCAAGATATCTGATCAAAAGCAGAGACTAAGGGACATCTGGTCACTGTATTCCACAAGCATTTCGTTAGTTATGCAGCAGGGAGGAAATGGTTTGTGCTCCAAAAAGCTTTAGCAAGACTTATCCACCCTCCTCTTCCCCTCCTCCACCCAAATAAAAATCTTCAGATCTGCTTTTGAAAAGGCAAATTTTAACCTCTGTACAATTTTATAGCTTTTCAATAAACAGCTGAAATAGTACAAGGGTGTTACAGACTCTTGAGAGAGACTGCATTTACTGCGTTTACTACTAAACAAGACTGCATTTACTGTCAGTTATGCAGACAGTCATCACAGATTAACATATAGCCCACAAAGTCTCATAGATCTGTCAAAATGAGGTCACTACAGAGGCTCTGGATTTTATAAGTTGTTGATAAACATCTGTACATGGCCTACAGCAAGAAGGGGTTTTTGTCATTTGACTAACTGTCAGTCTGGTTTGGCTATGGGTTTTTAGTTTGTAGGGAGAGGGGAAAGGAAGGTCAGGAAAGATATTCCTTTTGAAAAAAGTTGTTATTCTGATTATTTGAGAAAATGAATGTGTGGATCTGAGAATCTAGGAAAACATCCTCAGCATCAGGGTAAATTTTTTGTAATTGTGTTCCTTTTTTGAGAAACTGTAAGAAAAAAATGTGGAGAAATAAGATTTATGGCATTTGGATAGGATCTGGCTTCAAGAACATGTGGCAGTGCTTTTTCTTAGAAATGTTCTTGAAAACAGAGCATGTCTGTCTTTTGAAATGCAATACTTCTTCCCGCCCTTCATGGAAATGCTGGTTGCCGAGATGACCTCTGGAGGTCATCTGATCCAATCTCCTGCTCAAAGCAGAGCTGTTACGATCACTTTGCCAGGTCTTAACCTCCAGGCACGGAAACTTATAACCTCTCTGGGTAGTTGCGCTGCCCCCCTAGCAGAACCGATTTTCTTAAAGTGCAATCTGAGCCTCCAAGCTGCAGTCTGTGGTTGTTGCCCTGTGTGGTACCATCCAGCACTGCTGAGAAGTGTTTGACTCTCTCCTCTTTGCAGGTCCCCTTCAAATTTTAGCTTGGAGCTATTAGATCACCCTTAGCCTCCTCCTGTCTAGACTAAACAAGCCTATATCCCTCAGCCCTCCTTGTAGGTCATGCGTTATCGGCCCCTGACCATTTTGGTAGATCTCCCCTGGACCTGCTACAGTGTCTTGACATCCCTCTTGAACTGGGGGACCCAAAACTAGATGCAGTATTTGATGGGCAGCCTCACCAGCACAGAGTAGTGGGGAATGATACATTCTTGTGGTCTGCTGGCCATAGTCCTCTGGGTAGCCCAGGACATGGTTTGCCTTATTCACAAAGAGCACACTGTCAACTGTATCATCCCAGCAGCCACTGTAACATGGAGGTCCTTTTTGGCAGGGCTGAACTTCCTGCCTGCACTGATCATGGGTTATTCCACCTCAGGTGCAGGAAGCTGCACTTCTCCTTCTTGAACCTCACGAGGTTTCTGTTGGGCCAGTCAAGTTTCATGAGGTCTCTCTGGATTGATGCTCTGCCATTTGCCTTTCCAACCACCTCCTCTAACTTAGTATAATCTGCAGGTGTGCTGAGGATGCAGCTGTGTCAGTATCGAGGTTGTTGTTAAGATACTGAATGTTTTGGGCCCCTGTGTTGACGTGTGGGGTGCTCTGCTTGTTACTGCTGCCAGCTGCAGTGAAGCAGACTGAGGAAAACTGGAGCCAAAATAGCAGTGCTTAGTGGTAGTTACTGTAAATGCTGCAATGAGTGCTTATTGCCTTCACCTTGTAGGTGTCTGCATGACTGAACCCAGCGCAGTGGCGAGCAGGACAAGTTTGCCCTAGAAGAGGAGTCATGGTCCTGCTGTCCTCGTCTGCACAAGAAGCCCGTGCAGGACATTGCAGTCAGCTATAGAGATCCCAAAGACAGTGCTGCGAAAACAGGTTATGGCAGCTCTGGTAGGAAGCTGTTGTAGGAAAGTTCCTGCTTTAAAACATGTTCCCTTTTGTACTGTACATAGCGCCTTGACTGTGTAGTGTTATTAAATGAATGAGAGAGAGCCAGAATGAAAACATCTGAAGTGTATATGCTCCTGAAGAGTCTAACTGGGAGCCAGTTAATCATTATCTATTTGGTAGTAAGCAAGTCAGTCCTTGCTGGTAGCAGTTAAACTATTGTTTTAAAGATTAATGAGCAAGGGAGGCACTGGTTTCATATTAACAAACAAGAGCCTTTTAGAGCAAAGGCCTTTGGCCAGCACGTGACTTGCTGGTGCCTTACTCTGACTGGCAGCTGTGTTCCCTTCATGCTCCAGCTTTCAGTGATTTTATAAACAGAAATCATTAATACCTTTTATTAGCAAAAGCTAGTAAATAGACAATAGCTAATAATAAACAGAAATACTGAACTAAAATGATTGTATGCATTGGCCGTAGGGGGTGAGATAAGTTCACCTGGCTCATTCTAAATGAGAAGCCATTTTTTAAATACTTGAAAATACCCAAGCTTTGCAGACTGCCATATCAAATGGGTAATTTGCCAGCTGTGTTAGCGATGCCCTTCTCATGAATGTACCAGCGCTTGTGGTTTGGGCCTCCAGAAAAGAAGATTGGCTGAGGGGAGAAGTTCTGTAGCAGCCTCGTCCCACAAAGCGCTCCCGCTGTGCCTGTTTTTGGCACCAGGGTTAAGATGTCAGCTGCAKGCAAATGTGTTCAGAGATCAGAGACTGGGCAGTGGCTGCTGGGAGGTTTTTTTAGATGTCAGCTAACCTTGGAGGAATGCTATAGCTAGTTTTGCTGTGGTTCGGTATGAGTGGTGTTGCGCAGTCGTGTATAACTTGGTGGGCAGAAACAAAAATTGGAGATTTTGTGAAGTGAGGAAGAGGAATGTACGTCTTAGTTGATGTTAATACAGAAAATTCAAGCTACACATTGAAGGACGGAAAAAATCCAGTTGGGCAAGTGCTCTGACTGCAAGGGTAATTGGGGCAATAAAAGCTATGTGGATTAAGCAGAATATTGTACTTCATAATTAAAGAGAAGCGCACAGGGTTTTCTGCTTTGGAAATGGACAAGAGGATGTGTCTGGGTTGGCCCTAAAATATGTGACATATGATGCTGTCGATTCTGGGAGAATGACTATAAATAAATTAACAAAATAGGCACTTTTTTTTTTTTCTTCTGTCTCCTTGCTCCAGCCTGGCTTTCTGTGTTTTTATCACAGTTGTAGACTTGCTTGCTTCCTATCATTAGCTGCAAGCACCATGCAGCTGTTGGGCACGGTTCCCTTGTGTGCAAGGCTCTGTGTAGACTGGGCAGAGAATTGCCCGTGAGGGTGCAGCTTTTTTTTCCCAAAAGGGATTCGTCAGGACTGAGCTAATTTCATCAATACATTAGCAATATGCCTTTAATTTTACAGCATTATTTATTAAAAAATCACCCTATAGGTAACGTCACAACAGCCATTTGCTTCTGTGAGCGCCGCTCTGCGTGTCACCTCAGAGTCTTTGGGACCTGGCTGGGGAGTTTGGGCTTGGGTGAGCTGAAGCTGAGGAGATCAGTGGGAGGTGAGCCAGCGAGAGGAGAAGGTCTCTGTGGAAAAGTGCAGAGCAGATAGTGTCAGAAAAAAAAACGCTCTTAGCCATGGGGAGAGCTGGGGAGGACAMCTTGCATGGGCAGAGTAGGGCTCTTAGGTGTGCTCCTTTTGAAGGGAAGAGATTTAGTGTTGTGGGAGATGTGTTTGAAGCAGATCTTTTGCAGAGCATTGGGGTGCAGAGGAGGGATGGAACCAGCAGCACAAAGTGTTGGTGCTCTGTGCGAACAGCGTGTAGCTGAGACTCCTGTGGCAGTGGGATTCTCCTTAGCTGAAACCTGGGTGGCTGCTTAACTGCGTTTCTCAAAGGGTCCTATTTTGCCTTTTCTACTAATAGGGGAAGGGTCTGCAGTGGCTAAGATACTGGGGTCAGTTCCCTGGTGTCAAGTGCTGAGGATCAGGCACGAGAGCTGCGTGACTTGCTCTGGATCCCYGTGGCGGCTGGAGCGCAGGTTCCCCGATTCTCAAGGTGTCGAGGCTTCCTCCTTTTCAATAAGGGATGCTCACTGGATAAACTCCATCAAGCACCAGCTATGTGGCTGGCAGGCAGAAAGCTGACATCCCACTTGCCTCCGACCTCCCTAGGAGCTTTTTGTCTTGATCACTGATACATTTTTCCCTCATGCTGCCCCTCTCCTGACTCAAACACCAGTTTGGGCTTGAAAGCAAAACAACCTGGTTTCAGCCTTTCAGTTGAATTCTGGTCTTCTGAGAGAGAAATAACCACTGCCTAAAACAATGAAAGTCATCTGTAACGTCGGGAGGTTGCAGGAGGACGTGAGCTGCTGTTGTTACCCTCGAGTGTGAAAAGCAAATGAAGAACATGGCTGCTGCCTCTTCCATCAAACGGAGCGATTTGCAGGCTTGAGCCTGTGAGCATGAGAGGACTCTGTCGGTAACGTTGCAGAATGACTTATGTGTGCTGGAGGGAGTTTTAAATAAACGCTAATTATTGAGTAACTGCACTAAAAAGTGTTTGAGTATCCTTTTTCACATTGACAGAACCATTTTTTTTCTTTTCCTGGCTTTCAGTGAATTGTTTAAAATAAAAGGCTGTTGACTGACTTCAGATAACTGTTGAAGCTAAATTGTTATCTGAACTAACTCCTTTGCCTAAACCAAAAGTCATTTTGCATTCCAGAGCTGTGTTTTCAAACTGCCGTTACAGAGTAGCATTCAACAAATACAGCTGAGAGTATCTAGGTAGTTTTTGTTTTGAGTTTTCCACTTTCCCATACAGTTATGGGGCATGAAAGTGAGTATGGCCAGAATGATGGGTCTGCCTGTTTACAGCTTTGGCTGTCGACATCCTAGAAGTCCAGGTGCTGGAGATACCAAAGAACTAGAAGTCTGGCAGAACTGTGAATTTAGCATCTGGATTGCTTATCGCAGAGAGCGTTTTCTTGCAGTACAGCCAGTTGTGCTTTAGAGGCTTCATCCAAACAGCTGCTGGTTCTGCAAGCTCCTGATAAATGTTGTTTTCCTTGGGGATTTAGTAACTCGGCCTCTATTGCTCTGCAGACTCTAGCTGGCTTAGATGTGTTGATCCCTGACCTGGGTGTCTGTGCCAACAGAAACTTTGCAGTGCAGATGCAATTATGGTGAGCAAACAGTACTTCTGCTGGCAGTGCTCATGGTGCCGCAGGGGTCTGGTTTTGCTGGAGGTGTCGAAAGCTGAGAGATGCCGATGTGGCTCTGCCTGTGCCAGGAGCGTGTGTTGCCGATCCGTCCTCCTGCTGTAGGGAGCCACCGGCACGGACAGGCCCCCTCCCGCAGCAGGAGGGCCAGGAAGCTGGTACCTGGCCGGGTCTGGCCTCTGAAAGCCTTCTTGCCCGCAAGTTACTGTGTGAGCCAGGGACCTGGCTCTCCCTCCTGCAGGGTCTGTCCTGAAAATCGGTCCTGTCTAGTCCCCATTTCTTCCTCCCTGCATCCTCAGCACCCTTCTGTAATGCATGGTGCAAGCCACTACTGGATTTTTTTTTTTTTTTTGTAACCTATCTCAACCTATTTTTATGGAAAAGTTTTGTCTTTTCTTTTCATTTGACCCCTTTACTAACATAGATCAAAGTTACTGGAGGAAGAGGGTTGTGAATTTTCAGTAAACAGTGGAGGGTATTTTGGGGACCAAGATTTATGCTGCTCTGTCCTTTGTTGAAAGCTTAACTCAGCCCTGTTTAAAAGATCCTCAGAAGGCCTGGCCATGCTTGGTGGGTACTGTGAGTCAGGTTAATTAGTGATTAAATTAAAATATTTATTAGTCAGGCGTGTCTGAACGTATAAAATGCATCAGTTCATTTGAAATGAGCGGCTGATGAATGGAGTAGTGGGGAGGTTTGATTTTATTTAGACTTTCTAGCAGGCTGTATTAACAACAAATTTATTTGCAATAGGATGATGGTATTAAATGCTGCTTATTCCACTAATATTGGCCCAATACACTGTACTGCTTTGATATATGCAGTCCTACATGGAAATTAGCACTTTAATGTTCTGGCTCTTAAAGGATATTTTAGGCAGGGCTGTGAGGTGGAAGCTGACTGAAGACAGAGAAGAGCATGGTTCAATGAATTTCTCTCCTGCGCAAAACACCACTGCTCGCTTCAGAGGAAGTGCATCAAGGAGCTTGGCTGCAAGGAGATTACTACTCTTATTGTTCTGATTTTGATTTTTTTTTTCCAGCTAATAGATGAAGGCCCTCTGACATATTTTCCACAGTCGCTTTGGCATGAAATACCTCTTTGTGTGATAAGAGGAGGGAAATAAGAAGAAGTTGCTGTTATTTGTGGACGCTGTGAGGGAAACTTGGCACACTTTATTTCCTTTTGAGGCTTGTGTTTAAATTAGGTGGTTACACATGCGCGCACACACACAACAGGGGGAACAGGGTTTTTTCATTACCTTTACAAGCAACTGTGGTATCTGAAGTGCGAAGGTATTTGGTGCAGCTGGTGCTGAGGATATGTTGCCACCAGCTGTTTGCAAAATGTGCTGCTGTTCTGCTTATTTCATGTTCTAGATCAGAGATTTTTGGCCACTTCCTGAGTGACCACCTCTTCATTCAAACCTCTTCCTGGAATAAAAGATTTCACCTTCCTAAATTTTGTGCTCTGTACTCCAGAGGCCTTTCCTCTGTTTCAGCCTCAGACTCCTCCGCCATATATCATGACGTGTGAATTTGCATTATTTTGCTCTGTCAGTCATGTCTGGTCAAAGCTGACATTTCCAGTAGGTGCAAACTGGATCATTTCATTTAAAAAATTGTTGAAGTGTAGCTGAAAACTGTCTTCACCCATGCTGGACGTTCAATTAATTGAATATGAAGCCTGCATTTGAAGGGTTTTCATTCAGTGCAGAATAGCTCAAAACCCACTTTTCCTCTTTTAAGTAGAAATCTGTGACACATTTAAAAATTTGGTGTATAAAAGATCAGGACAAGATTTTGTCTTTCAGGTAAACAATGTATTTCTGTGTGGTACCCTAAAAAGGGCTCTGGAGTCGTAGTTATCAGCTGATTTAGTTAAAAAATAGCAAATGACTACAAAGGCTTCAATTAAAAATTTCTGATAGAGGAAAATAACATGAAACCTGCAGGTTTGAAAGTCTGAATTTTAAAATCTCTGATAATTCAGTGGTAACTACAACAGAGAAGACATCTTTAATCTTACTTTAAAAAGCAGATAAACAGAAAGAACACCCAACACCTGCAGCATTACACTTTAGTACCAGTGACTTGTCTTAAATGACTGTTCAAAATAGGTGTGGTTGTCTTTTGTCAAAATAAAGTAGCAGCTTCCAAAGGACATAGCAGGACCCACATCCATGTTGTAGTGCATTGCAACCTCCCGGTTACCTTTGCTTCTCTGTCCTGACAGCTTGCTGTGCTTTTCTGTCCCAGGCCTAGCAAGGTGCAGGAACATGGGAGGAACCGGGAGCCGCCGCCTTGGAAAACTGTGGTTATGCTTCATAGCAATGTAATACTTCCAAAACAGTTCTTCAGCGTGATTAATGGTGCACCAGCTAAAAATTCTCCCTGACATTAAGCGGAGGGAGTGCCATTCTTGGTGTATTCATGACGTGCCACAAGTTTGCTATTGCGTTTGCTCGTTTTGCATCCGTTTTGTTTCCCAGTGATTAAACCTGCATCATAAGGTATTTCTCTCTCAGCCAAATGCTTATTTGTAGGTCATCAGCAGTGCGTTTTTGGGTATGAGCACCATGAGACGGTTCTTTACAAATGTCCTGTTTGAGTGTGAACTGCTGGCTTGGCAATAGTTAATCCAGTGAGGAGATACACGTCACTGTTAAGCAAAAGGTTGGGAAACAGTAATGCGGAGTGGGTGTTTTTAAAGTCCCTGGATTAGTGTGATAGATCTTTTAAACATGACTGAGGGTTCCTTTGTCTTTAATCCTGACTTTTCTTTTTCAGGCACAGCTGGAAGCTCAGAGAGCGACTCAGGATTTCCAGAGGGCTACTGAAGTGCTGCGCGCTGCGAAGGAGACCATTTCGCTTGCTGAGCAGAGGCTGCTGGAGGATGACAAACGTCAGTTTGACTCTGCCTGGCAAGAGATGCTCAACCATGCTACTCAGAGGGTAATATAAATACAGAGTTGAGGCTAGCTTCTGAAGGACCAAATTTTTGCATGTGTTCGCAGACACATGACATGTAGGTAATGAAGCTACGAGCAATGACAAAGCCTAGAGTTACACAGTTTGGGCCTTAGGCTACTGGGACAACTGTAGTTCTCTATCTGACTGTGCTTAGTAGTGTGTGGAGTTTCTCTCTTAAGGAAAAAAAACCCCTATCTATAAAATAGGGATAAACAACGTATTAAGGCATATCTGCATTTGGAGTTATTCCAGAATAATTGCATAGGGATGGCTGTTTCTGAATAGATGCATTATGGAAACTCTTATTGCAGAATAACAGGGGCATGTTCCAATTTTAGTATAACCTGTTCTCAGCTTGGAATAAGTCGAACAAGGCACTCTTATCCTGCATTGTGTGTTCACGTGTAGAATTATGTAGGAATGTATATTGCATTTTAAGCTTGCACACTGCTGTATCCTGAATTTACTTTCAAGTTTAGACAAGGTCTTGCTTCCTTTGTAAAGTCTTCCAAATCTAAAGAAAAGGCACACCATGTAACAATGAAAGGTGGGTATTCGTTTTAGCAGCTGTCAGGAAGAATTTTCCTGTCATTTACCTTGCCTCTTCTTTTTCTCACATGTTAAAAGAATGCAGAAAGGCTTTTTTTTTTTTTTTTAATGTGAAAGAAACAAAAATTGAAGTTAAAAACCTTTGTTCTCTCAGCGTTCCCTTGATATGTCAGTAAAGCTGAACTTGCTATTGCAAATACGGTGAGTGTGCTGTACAGCRTTCTTATTGTCTTGCAATCCTCAATGTGGTAGCTGTGTTCTGTGGGAGAAGCTTCTCGGTTATAAGACAGCCTCTATTTCAGAATGAATTGTAAAAAACAGCTGTCAGATGATGAAACAGGGAATAAAAAGGATGTTGGCTATGTAGGGAGAGATGGGAAGCCTGGTGTGTGCAATATGTATATTATGCATATTATATATTATACATATAAAATTACTTATTAATTCCCCCCCCMAAAAAAAAACAAAAAACAAAAAACAAACCCAAACACAGGATGTTGCTTATGTTGTTGTCCTTGTTGCCATCAGGTATTTGCAGATCTGGTAGGCAGATAAATACTTAATCATTGGGGATACTAAAGTTTTCATGGTAGGGTGGGTCAGGGAAGAAATGCTAGCGACTTAGATTTCAAACAGATTCCTCTTTTCCGTAGATATCTGTAGGGGATCCCCATGGCCTTCTACCATGCCTAACCCTTCCCTAGCAGCCTGCAGTGGGAATATACCCGAGATGTGCAGAGCCGTTCACTGAGGATACACGATGACGGTTACTCTGCATAACTGTTTGCAGTGTTCAGTGGAGTTGTGCTGGTGATGTTCATATGTATCCTCTCTGAATGCAGAATATTTGTTTGTCAGAGAAGTGATTCAGGCTCTAACGTCCCCGATGGCTACAGCTGGACAGTAAATAGGAACCCTGCAGACATCGGCTCGCCTAGGCACAGGATATGGTGCTGACTTGCGTAGACCAGCTGAGAGCTTTTTGAATGGAAAGAGTATTACTCTCATCTCCCTTCCTGATGCTTAAAATAGTCTGGGTAAACTCAGTTCCCAGAAGGTGCATGTTTGCACTTTCTAGGATACAGTGGGTTTTGAAAGATTGCACTGAAGTTTGTTTCCTGATTTCCACTGTCTATACTGGGAATCTCAAGGCTAGGGCCAGAGCCAGCCAAGGATAAAAAATAAAAATACTGTTAGACTCTTGGAAATCCTGACTGAACACCTGGCATCAGTTTGTTCAAAGTGCCCACTGGGCTTTTATGACTTCTTCAGGAGCAGAGAGAGTATTTTCTTGGTTTCAGTGTATGCAGTTAGTGATGATGTGCTTAGTGTTCAGTGAGGTAAAGAACAACTGGGGGCCGAAGAAGCAGAAAGCATCATCTTTCCCTACCAAAGTATGCGTGAAAACAGATGGGAGGACAAGCTCTACTAGATCAAAATCCTTGCTGGTCGTCACAATGTTTCTGTTAACTCAGATCATTAACTATTATTTACATTAGAAATTCCTAACTATAACTAATGTGTCTTAAGGTAGGCAGTTAAAAAATAGGTTCTTCTGCACTTTCACATATAAAATGACTATTGCAGAAAGTTTCTGCATTTCAGTTACACAAACCTCTTTTTGGATTTGCTAGCTTTTTAGTGTGTATTTGTAAATGACAGAGGTATTTGCCAGAGAACAATCTTGCACTACGCTTTGCACAGCAATGAATCAAATGCAGAAAAGCATTTCTGCACCAAATGTCAGAAGTGGGTTACTTACTCATTTGTTTCTATATTGGTAGAAATGTCAGGCAAGAGTAAAATGTTGTTTGCTATTCTTAGGCAGAGGTAAAAGGCTCTATTGAATTTGTCTGAAACTTGGAACAATTCTGAGCCCTAAAGTAGCTTGGCAGTTGACAAGCAATTCAAGCAAAGGGCGTAAGGGAAAAGGGGAGGCAAGACAACAAATGAGACATCTCTCTTTTATGCAGATGTGTATGGAAATATTGCCAGGTTACTTCTGCTTTTGACCTAACAGGTGTGGACAACGACTTGGATTCCAGCATACTGAACAAGAAATGCTATTTGCAGACCCTCACGGGGGGGAAACAGAGATAAGGGTTGCATCCTGAGACTGCTTTTTGATTTTTTCACAGGTTGAAAAGCTGCTAATACCACTATTTTTAATGTGACAGTGTGTAACAAGAGACTGTAAACAAGGCTTTTGTAGCCACTGAAATGGCAAATTGTCCAATTAAACTTATTAAAAATAAGAGAGTTGCTGCAATTTTGTCTATCCTGAATGGTTTGGAAGCATGACATGTGGAAGATGCTTTTATTCATGAAGCAGGCAGGACCAGCATGGATAGGTGTAGGGAGTACAGGCTGTCACTCGAGATCTTTTTCACCTTGTATTTTGAGCTTTGTTTCCAAAGAAATCAAAGGAAGCTGGGTGCCTAAGTCAGAGCTGGATGTCTGCCTGCCTGTGGAGATGCAACTAATCCCTGTAAGCATCTACATTTAAGCTTCGCGTTGACCCTAGAAGAGTACAGGACTGTGATGTGGTCCTGTGAGTAGGCAGCTTCTTTATCCACCTCTGCTCTTAACATGGTGTGTATTTTGGGGTAAATTACAAACATCTAGGAGAAGGGCAGGATTCCCCCAGCTCGGAGATGGGTATAATGACACTTAGGCTGGGGTTGAGCTGTTTAAGTTTGGTTGACTGGCGCATTGCTGTGTACATCTGAGTGAGTTGCCTAAACTTCCATTATAGTCAAGGGAAATCTGGTCAATAAGCCCACAGTGTCTGGAGATCAGTTCACGTGACCAGGTTTGGGTGCTCGTTGCAAGAGGAATCTCTGTGGATTATGACGGAAAAGTAGACATGCAACTTGCATGCAGACAGGGTATGTGATGAGGTACCTCTACTTTCCCTTAAGCTGCCTGGAGAAGAAAAGTGCTGTTCCCTGCTAGACATTGGCTCACCAGTGTGTTAGCCAATTGCAGTTTGTGTTTAAAATTTAGGAGAAGATTTTTGGGAAGTGGAAGAGTGATATCTTTGCTAGTAGCCGAGTTTAAATTATGATGTTGCAGTTTGTGGCACAGGGAGCAGGGCTATAAAAGGGCCAAAAACCAGAGAGTTCTGGCAGGATGAAGGGCAGGGATTTCAGCTTTGATACTCCTGTAGAAAATCATTCATGTATATAAATATGTACAAAAAGAAAACACTGACAAATGTGTTACCTCGAGTTTGAGATGAGCTGGAGTAGAGGGGAAGATCCTGCATGAATTTCAAGAGAAATTAATGATAATTTCTAATTGCTGATGCAGTCTTTAAAAGGCTCTGCTTTTACTGTCTTCCCAGAGATATGTTCATAAATTCTGGCAGGGAGAAGAAATGTTTTGGCTCTTGATCATGAGGCATTTTTAAAAGGAAGGGGTGAGGGGAGAGTGAAGAGGGAGGATGCATGCTCCCTCTTGTTTTAATTTGGTTTGTGAAGCTCCCTTTGATATTATACCGTGAAGTGCCATCTATCAGTGTAAAATGCGTGGGTACTTTCCTGATGTAGAGAGAAGTGATACTTCCTGCACATGGAACTACTTGGAGGAAAAGGAAGAAAAAAAAAAAGCTATAAAAAACCCAACAAAAATATCTACAACCTTCCCTGCCCTAATCTCTCCTTCCATCCTCTCTGGAAATAACATGCGGTATGGTTTTTATGCCTCCTCCCCCCAGTATCTTTATCCCTTATATTATTGATTCTGTCTTTCTTGTATACTGGTGTTGTATTGTCTGTCTTACCTCTTTTATTTCTAATTCTTCCTCTAGAAGAGCCATCGATTTTAATATTTGGAAAAAGAAACAGATCTCCAGAGTAATTCCCTGGCTAGGACGGTCTGCTTTGCTAAATCTCACTGATACATTTTTATTTTGCATCTATGTTATTACTGAAATTTTGCATGGAGTCCATTTTTGACTCCAGATTGTGCAGATTTCTGGGAGGGCACAGACACAAAGTGACTCGTGCAGTGGTTTTGTTTCCTTAGCTTTGAACTGCGGCGTTATGTTGAACCTGCCAGGTGCGGAGGTGGGATCACGGGTTGGGTGATGGGTAGGGAGGGTTTGCAAGCCTGTTTCCATCTGTGCTGACTGACAGCTTCTCTATTTAAAGGCTATTTTGGCTTTTGTGGAGGAGTGGGTGATCACTCTTCGTTCCTTCTTGGCCATGTGAAACACCTAAATGTGTCTTGGCAGTAAATTGGGAATGCCGAGGATGTCTGCAGAGATACATCCATGGAGGGATCTTACAGATTTTGCAGAATTACGTCTTTGTCCTCAGCCCAGCGAAGGCACCCTGAGCTGCTGTCTCCAGGGAAGGGTGCAAGCAGTTCCCGGCCTCCCCTCAGACTCGTGCAGATAATGCCAACGCAGTGACAGAATGCTCTTAAGGAAACAACAGACTGGGGGGGAGATAGTTTTCCTTACATCACTGACTTCTGAAATTAAAAGGATGAAGTATACAGCCTTTTTTTTTTTTTTCATCTTTCCAGAAAGGGTAAAAAATGTGGGCGTATACAGTTGGCAGCAAATTCCATATTTTGTTAGGTATTTTGAGGTGATTATGATCTGTCATCCTGATGCTTAATATGAAAGATTTGCAAAATCAGCTTGATGCCAGACACCTAACTTCTGTTATGACTCTGCTGCTTGTACGACTTATCAGGTGGTTGATCCTAGATATCAAAGCCCGTGCTAGTTTTGCCCCAAGAGTGGATGGGAAGGATTAACATATAATTGAGAATTGGCAAATTCCAGCCGCACCATTATTTTGTAGCTTCCGGCATTTTTAAATTGCAGTTTTCTTGCCACACTACAAAGAAGGCAAACCAGCTTCTGTGTTGTCCTTGGAGATGGTATTTTAATTTAAGACACTTCTATGCTAAAACCAGCCTTGTCTGACATAGTTTGCTAGGGAAAGTCATTGCATCATCCTAGCTTCCCAACAGTTGTTCAAGATGAGAGGCTGCAGCTTGTTTTCAGGATGCAAGGGAGAGTCTGCTATGAATCTAATAGTTTTTTTTTGACCTTTCTTCAAAATTGGGAGCCTTATTTGTTTATAAGACAGCTGAAGGGTGTTGGAGTCGAATGAATTATTTTACATCTAATTAAAAGCCTTTGAAAACCTTTGTAGGTTTAAAGTTCTGTAGCAGCTTCTTTGTTTCATAGTGAGTGGTGTGCGCAGATGAGCAAAACGTGGCTTCCAGTTGTGGCAGCAAGAGCTTTTAGTTGATGCTGATGCAGTTTGGGTTTGGCATGTAGCAGGTTCACAGTTTTATTTAGGCATCAAAAAGGATGATGCACCAGTTTTCCCAAGTAGCATGGCGTGCCAAGCAAGTGAGAGTTGACTGTGCTCTTCTCTGCGTTTAGTTCAGCCTGAGGGCTAAGACAGTCTCATGGAATTAGGACATTATGTGAGATCATTTAAAAATGAGGTACTTTGAATTTTCTGTCTCTCTGGATCCGAGAGTGCAGACATCACCTTCTGGTCTGGTCTGGAATAACCCAAGCAATGGAAGTGAGTTGGAGCAATTTGCATTGAAGTTGTCGAGTACTTGGTTTTGCTGCTGAGATATCTGGAAACCCAGTACTGGAAAAAATCGAATCCTACCGTTTTTCATAAAGATAGCTTCCTAGTCGCAAGAGAGGAATCCTGAAAATTGCCTGCTTTCTCCTTATTGCTAGACATATTGGGATCAACAGAGAGAGGTATCACCACTACTCTTACTTTAAACAAGTAAGTTGTCTCCCTGGCTGACGTGGCTGTCGGCTCAGGGCTTGAGCCACTGCTTGTTTTTGATGCTGAAACTGTGATTTTAGGCAGGCCGACTGCTTTAAGGGCAAAGCCAGTTTCCCAGCCTTCTGTGAACGGGCTGGTTACTGGACACGCTGTTTTCTGGCTCCTGGTCATTCAGGCTGAGGGGATATGCTGAACTGCATTTCAGTCCTCTCACCACCACCGTTGCTTTTCAGCCCTTTCTCGTTTGCTAGAGTCGGGGGACGGCAGCACGGTGCCAGGTGCTGAGCAGCCCTCAGGCTCCCAGCCGGAAAGGCAGCGCTCCCGGGAGAGAGGCAGGAGGGGACAGAAGTAACACCGCTAAATGTAACTGAGCAATTTCTGTTAGTGCTGTTCCACTCCTGAATATCTAACTGCATTTAAAGAGGGATGATCCTAAAATTCGAGGCTTTTCTGAACTTCCCCTAAGGGATATTACGCAGGAAGCTGCAACACCTCTGTAATAATTAATGTAGCACTTGCAAATCCAGTATATTGCTGCCCCTTTCAAGAAAGATTTTTAAGTAGGTTCTCTGAAAGCAATTTTTTTCTTTTTCCATCTCCTCGCTTTCCTACCATGAGCTGATTGGAGAGATTATGAGGATGCTGTTCATTAAAGTGATACGAAACAGATTGTTGTGTCTTGCCACTCAGCCTGTATTTTCTTTCTTGAAGGTCATGGAGGCAGAACAAACCAAAACGAGGAGCGAGTTAGTTCACAAGGAGACTGCAGCCAAATACAATGCCGCCATGGGACGGATGAAACAGCTGGAGAAGAAGCTGAAAAGAGCCATCAACAAATCAAAGTAGGTCTTATATTTGGAGATGAGTTTAAAGGTGAAGTCTGCTTGTAGGGGGATATTGATTTGTTTTTTTTTTTTTTTTTTCTCCAAACTTCTGGAAGTGTGCTCCCCTTTGCACTTCTCCTTTTTGGGCTCCTGTGTGCATGTGACGCCCTCACAGCACAAATAGTACTAGAATATTTGCCCTTGCATTTGTTCTCCTTCTCTCTCTAAGCATCTTGAAGTAGCTGACTTGATAGATTGGTGAACTAAATGGGATAAGAAAAGTTTTCTGTGCATATTCTTAGTTTTTTTTTCTAATGCGTTGAACCCTTTTGTGATACGTGACTTGAGAAGCTGGCTTATGGGGTTTTGCATAGATGCTACCTACACACTGCAGAACTGCAGAGCTCCATTTGCTGATGCTTTGCAGCTTAGGATTTTTTACAGTGTAGTTCTTACTTTTAGTTAGAAAACCAACAAGGCAGGTGACAGAAACCCAAAAAGATGTGAGACTGCGTCAGAGTAGCATGCTGCGTGTGGAAGGGTCCCACTGTATTCCTTTTTGTCTCGCAGCAGGGCTGACTACAGTATAAGCCAACTGAACTAGGGTGTTTTGGAGATTCTCTAATGAGGGGTGCCACAGGAGTGAAGGTTATTCTAACCTAGTATGTAAAGTGGAAGATGTCTAATGGCATGGACAGGCGTTTTGTAGATATATTGAAGGCAGGCTACTTAGGGATATTGGAAAGGTCAGTTGTCTGCGGAATTGCATTTTTCATCTAAGGAAAGTTGAAACTGAGCTGAAAACATTAGCACTGTCGAGTGGCTATATAAAGCTGGGAGCTGCGACTCAAATTTGGGGCTGCTTGTCTTGTAGGGTGTAACTGTGAAAAGAGGTGCTGGCTACTTGCTGCTTTTCTTGAAGGAAACCATCAAACTGCTCTGTCGTCCTCCATGGGTGGTAGGGGAAGGTTTGCTGCAAGAGCTGGGCCTTCCAGGGCTGTGATGTCCAGCCCCTCTCCCTGAGCCCCGGGAAGGCATGCTGAAGGAGTTACTTTTTTCCATGCAAAAACTGATTGTAACTGCTCTGCGCTTCAGTGTGGATTAAGATGCTTATAGCATTACTGCTTGAAAATAATAAGACTGGAAGAGCCTGGAAGGAAGTCATTTAGGTGATTTGTCCTGTAAAGTTGCTGACTGAATGGTGATTATTGTGTTCTCTTTTTATTTATTTTTTTAATTTTAATTTAAATTTTTAAATTTTGTTTCTGTTCTTTTGTTTCTGTTTGTTTTCCCTACTCCCTTGCAAGCTATAAATATGCGTACGGCTGCATGTTCTTAACATTTGCCAGATCTTATGGCTCAGTGCCTCTGAGCTGCAGGATAATGAACTTGCCTGTCTTGGGCAGCTTTTGGAAGTAACTTTCTGCTCTGGTGAGTCGGGTAAAGTGCCTTTCAGTCTTCCTGTCAACTGCTTAAAAAGCACTTTGCTTTAAAACGTAACGTCATGGGCTTAGATTACTGGCGACTTAGGACACCGATCTCATCAATGTACCGATTGCCTGGCCCTGTTGTGTCATGAACCAGGTTTCAGTAATTACAGGATTGTAGATGAAAGCGAGTGAAGTGACCCGTGGAGATGCGAGTCCCTACCCTGCTAGTGTCTTTGCTTTCTGGTGTTTAGGCCTGGCTTCAGACATGTGGCGGGTTGTTAGTGGAGGGTGAGGAAGAGTGCTTAGGTTTGAACTCCTGTGTGTTGGCATCCTCTTCTTGGCTTAGGGGAACATGATGGCATCTTTCTTGCCTGTTGGCTGTAAAGGTGCCCACTCAAACGTGTGTGTGTATGTGTTTTTACATAAGTATGCACGCACACACACACACACACACAAATATATATATTTGCACACACCCCCACACACATGTGCTTGTTTGCTGATACAGGAGACTTTTCTCCCAGGCTTGTGGAAGCTGATGGGTTGTTGGGGTTCAGGCCTGGTTGTTCCCTCCCAGTGGGCAGACGCACTGCAAAGGAGGTGGCAACACCGTTTTGTCAGTGTGTCTGCAGTCCCATTGCTTTGGAATAAGGTTGCAGGAGTCCTTTTACTGTTTGATCTGAGCTATATTCCCCCGCTCCCAACTGTGATGTTTCACCATGTCTGGCAGGCCCATCTGTGCAGACTTTGGCAGGGTTAAGTCCCAGCAGAGGGAAGACAGAGGTTCAGTTGGACTGGGTCATTGGAAACGTCACAGCAGCTCGTTCCCTGTGCACTGCTAGTGGTAGGGGGTTAATTAAAGAATAGACGCTATAAAGTAACTTGATTGCAAGGAAACCATAAGGACTGTATATTGAATTCAACCCATCCAAGTGCACAGGACTGGGGAACCACAGTTTCACGTTCTTGAGTTCTGGTGCACAGCCCAAAACGCAGCCGCGGTGGGAGGCTGAGGAGGGGAAGGTGGTGTTACTTGCTCAGAAAAGGCTTGCTGTCAGGGTGGAAATGCAAGGAGGGTGGCTAACGCCATGTTTCACATAAAAACGTATCTGATTGCTCATCTCTCCTGTACTTTTCAGGAGAGCTTCCAAAAGGTAAGGAGGGCAGTGAGCCCGGTTGCAGATCAGTGCTTTTGGTGCTTCCCAGTGGCACATCAGGTGATGCTGGCTTGCAGGCTTCGAAACTTAGAAGCTGGAACATGGTTTCTGAGCTTTGTACTGCACCTTTTGTGCCCCTGTTATCCTGCAACCTTATAAATAAGTTCTGTTGCCCGTAGTGGGAAAAGGGCTGGGTGTGATGCTGTTCTCTGTGTCCAAGCAAACTGTGGGAGAGCTGTGCAGCTGGAGGGAAATGCTGTGCTTTTGGTGTCCGAATCTCCCTTCATCCTCTCTCCTTCGCTGAAAAAAACAAGGAACTGCACCTCTGCTGCCAAATCTGAACATGGAGAAGTGTAAGGCTCAGATTCTGCAGAGAATTTACATGTGTTGGGAGCTCCAAAATTAGATAGATACAGAGAGGATGCTCATGCCTAAAGCTTGTTGTGTTTAAATATCTTGCAGAATCTAGGCTGGAAGGAATTCTGTTGTCAGCTACAAAAACTGGAATTTTTTAAAAAATTGTATTTAGGCCAAGAAACCCATGAGAAATAGATATATCAGAGGGCAGGGGGGTGGGGGGGGGGAAGAAAATTGAGAGCACATGTAGGTGTTTTATGATCTAGATCAGTAGTCTCTCAGGATTACAATGAAAAATAAAATAGCTATGTTAATGTTATGAAGAGAGCTCCCACTCCCAGCTCCCACTCCCAACTCCCACTCCAGTACTCTGTGTTTAGTTCCAGTGGTTGTAACCAATTGTTCTTTGTTTTTCTGCAGACCTTATTTTGAACTCAAGGCAAAGTACTATGTCCAGCTAGAGGTACGTATGTAGTTCAGATGCATCTGAAATTCTTCACTGCTTATGGTAAATATTGAAATTAAATGTAAAGTGCTCCGAGAATAACTTTGTCAAGCTTCTGTACAAAACCAATTCCATTCAAAACCTCTTATCTTGAGCAATTTACTAAGCGCATTTTAAAGATAAAAGCCTGAGAGGCTTTGTTTCCTCATGTGAAGGAGGAGGGCTCCAGACCCTTGTTTGTACCCTGCTGCTCACTGCCAGAACTGAGCAAACATAATTTGACCGTCTTTGCCTCTTGTACTTTATGAAGTCTCTGGATTTTTTTTCTGCCCCTCTGTGTTTAATGCTTCTGGCTGCTTAACTGTGCTTGGGCTGCTCTTTTCAGTTCACTGGCTGGGTGAATTAAAAGAGCAAATAACCTGCTCGTAGTTCTCAAATATCACTCCGATGTGAGCTTCAGATTTGGAGTTTGGAAGAAACAGGATGTCAAGCCCATGGCCTGGGCTTGGGCTGGTGGCTGGATATAAGCAGCCGCAGGCTCCCTGGGCTTTTGGGCATCTCTACACTGTGCTCTGCTCAGTGCAACGATGTTTAGCCAGCACTTCCATACGGTGTGGAACCTTGTGGGACGTGGTGGCTCCAGGCCAGATGTGGCAGTTGTGTGTGTGATGCTGCACATCAGCTATGGCTGCCCTTCCTCTTGGAGCTGCCAGAGGTGGGAGAGCAAAGTAGCATTAAAAAATTCAAATGCAAGAATCAGTGTGGATTATCCCATACGGTCTTTCTATTTGAGTGACTTTTGTTGCATATGGCCTCTGCCCTGTTACCAGAGCAGCTTTGCTGTATAGGGGGAAAAAACTTGGGAGCCTGGCACCTCTGAGTTCAAGGGTAGTGGTGATGCTTGGTGCTGTAGGTGTATGGGGTGGGTGCAGGGCACAAGTGGGGCGTGTTGTCCTGCGCCCAGAGGCCCCTGGGTTTCAGGAAGGCTCTGGCAGGGGGCTAAGCCAGCTGGGCCTGGCTGAAAGCAGATTCCCGTGCCTTGCCTGGCATGCTAGGTGCATCCTACACCTTTTGTGTGGGCCCTTCCCTGGGCTGCCCAAGATGCAACAGCTCTTTGCAAGCCACAGAAACCCTGGGATGTGCCTTTTCCTTGCCCAGGACCCAGGCTTGGGCTGCCCAGCTGCCCCCAACCCCTGTCTTGCCTGCCCCCGTGGCCGTGCTCAGCAACCTCTGTGCAGGGCTGAACTCCCATCCATCCCGGGCCAAGTGCCAGCACAGAGCTTTTACTGGGATGCTCTTCAACTACAAACCCTCGATCGCCTAGATACCAACACTGGTTGGTGCTAGCTTGCTTATGCAGAGCAAAATCAGTTGAGTGCTTAATGGAAAACTGAATACGGTGCTTCCATGCCGTTCATAATAAAAGCATGTCTAATATCCATCTTCCTTGTTAGCAATTGAAGAAAACGGTGGATGACCTGCAGGCAAAACTGGCCCTGGCAAAGGGAGAGTATAAGACTGCTTTGAAAAACCTGGAGATGATCTCAGATGAGATTCACGAGAGGAGACGGTCCACTGCCATGGGACCACGAGGATGTGGCGTGGGTGCTGAAGGGAGCAATACCTCTGTGGAAGACCTGTCTGCAAGTAAACTGGAGTCAGACACCATCTCAGGTGAGTACAGAGCACTCCCGTGCCAGGGAGTATCCCGTGGGCATCATAAGAGATGTCGAGATGAAGGCTGCTCTGTGTGTGCTGCAGCTTGAAATTAGTTGGCTGTTGTGTGGCTGTGGTTAACTCATTACACTTCCATTTTTTTTACAGGAGTTTATTGTGTTTTTGATAGTCAGCTTTCAAAGGAAAGGGCGATGAGTTGAAGTGCATCAGCTGTTGCCTTAGCATTGCTGCTGAAAGGAATGAAAGGAATAAAATTAATCCACTTAAAAGCATGCTCCTAATTTTTAAGCCAGTGATGCTGCTTTTAGTGACTTTTGGCTGGGGTGGTTGCAGGCTGTAGTAGATCGTTTAGCCAGTTGGGCTGAGGTAGCAGTACTGGTTTGGAAATAGGCCTTTTTGGATCAAGCACATGTACCTGCAGTCCTGGGTCCACGGCAGGGGGACTAATGCTGCAGCTACACTCATGTAGAAACGTGTGACGTTGTGCGTAGAGTGAGTATAAGGATAAGCTCCTTCATGCTGAGGGATCTTTTGTCAATATGTTGACTTGAGCGCAGCAYGTGTACTTCAAACAAGGGAAGCAAAGAAGCCGCAGTATGTTAAGGCTGGGTACTGGGGCTCTGTACAGGACGCATCTTCCTTGGGTGATGGCAGCACCTGAGCGAGCTGCCAGCCTACATAACCAGTGGTACGTGGGGAGTTTGAGTTGCAAAGACTGGAGCAGTCTATGGTGTTATGAATTTACTTCTGTCCTGCTCTGGGAGAAAGAAGATAGATTGAAATTGATTGTGATCCAGACTTTTTTTTTTTCTCCCTGCTGGGCATTTTTCTCCCTTTCTGTTGCAGAAATTATTTGCTCGCAGTCCAGACCCACAAATCCCAGTTCAATTTGTATTTCAGCTCCATTTCCTGCAGGAGAGTCTAGGTCACGATTGCAGGAGTTCGTAATTGCATGATCCCAGTGCCTTCACTCTCCCAGCCATGCCCATGTAGACACCAGCGCTGGGGACCCACAGGCCTGCCTGCAGCATGGCCCAGCTGCGTGGCGGGAGCTGGGGGCAGACCTGCGCTGGCTTTCAGTCCTCTGTAGCGGTATGAGTTTTTGCACCATGTGCTTGAGCCCCTTCGCTATAGTGCGTATGGTGTCTGGGCCAGCTGATCTAATGAGGTTTCAGCATGGCTTATAGCTTGTGACTCCTTGAAGGACCTAGGTTGAGTCCTCTTGAGTTAGGCAGGGTTTGCTGCTTTGGATACCCACAAATTCCCCACCCCCCCCCAACAAGCTGGTGCACAGCAAGCCCCCCAGGAGCCTTGGGCATAACTGAGTTTTCTTACGCTGAAGAAGTTTAGGGGCCCAGTACACAGGGGCAGAAACAGCCAGGCAGGTTTTGCCCTCCTGGCCACTGCTGAGGCTTTAGGCAAGGCCTGGCAGCTGAGCTCATCCCTCTCTTTGGACTGTACAATTCTACATGTGTGGAAGGACTCCAAGCTGTATCATGGCCAGCCCCAGCCCTGGGTTATGGCAGGGCAGGACTAGTAGCCTGCCAGATATAACCAAAGTAGCATGACAAGGTCAAGCTCTCATGCATTGTAACATGAGGGGTTTCCACCAAGGCCTCTTGATTTCTGTCTGTTGGAGTTAAGTAAAACACTTCAGCATTCAGCACAAGGTTTATTTTATTTTATTTTATTTTATTTATTATGCCCTAGCAGATGCTCTTGTATCGTATAGCAAGTTTCGGTGGTAAAGAATAAGCTATAATTTGTGCTTGCTCTAGGCTAGCTGGTGTCAGTGCTCCTCACCAGTTAAAGGACTCCTGCAACTACGAACATCTTTTTTGCTCAACCTTTTTTGCTTTTACCCTCTGCAAGTTATCTGAATTGCTCTCTGTATACTGATAAAATACAGCAAATGAGAAGGGTCATTGTGCAGCTTGGATTTGACATTAAAAACAAAACCACAACAAACTGTCTACAGGCGCAAAATGCCCCAGAGGAGGCATCGGGGAGGTGGATAATGCTGGTTACCCATTTTGTCTTCTGAAACCTTTTAGGTCAGTTCTGCAATGTAGTTCATACAGTAGAAAGAGGCTGAAATCTCTGAAATAACCATGATGGTAGCTGCCTCTCTTTGCCCCCTTCATGTCTGAGTGGTGCACATGAACCCCAGGCTGTGGAGATAACAGAAGAACTACTTTGAAACTTTTCCTTTAAGCCTCTGCTGTACTTTGCTCTTACGCATCTTTCAAGTTGGTTCTGAGCCTCTCTGACAGTAGTAGGAATTGCAAGGAAGCACAATTGAAGAAAATCTCAGGTCATTATAAATGTCTTGCTATTTGTGGGACACCTTCAAACCTGTGCAGTGCCAGCACACGCTTTTGTTGTGCAAAGGCTGATGCACATAAGTAACTTTCTTATCGCAATGGGACTACTTGTGGGCAAAAGTCTTTCGTTCATAGTCCCCATCCTGCAATAAGGCCAGATTGAAAACACTGGTTTTTAATAAAATCTATACCACATGTGTTGCACAAAATGGAACTTGTATTCATGGATTCCTCCTGCTGTTCCTAACAAAGAGCCTCCAGCTTAATCTAGACGGACAGTTTGGACTTGGTTTGCTCTAATTGGAATTCCACAAATGAGTGAACATAAGCAGGGAGAATGATTTTATGTGGCTTAGGGCTTTTTTTTTTTTTTAGTTGTTGTCATTTAGTGATCCTCATCCAAATGAAGATCTTAGGAGTTTATGTTGGATTTTAACTGTAGAAGTGGCAAGGTAAGGTGGAAGTAGTCTGCCCCTGCAGCCACATCTGCTTTCTGATTAGTGCTGTAAATAACCAGGAATCCTTGGTGGGACTGAGATGTTGCTGGCTGAAATAGGCATAGTGGACTAGTCCCTGTCCTAAATTATGTACAGAAGGTGACATATGAGCAAGGCCAGGTGAGCAGGGAGCAGCAGGGAACAGTAAAAAAAACCCAAGAGTGTCTTAGGATAAGGAGTAGTAGCTATTGATTTGGTCTTGCAGGGCATGTCATATTGGGTCTGCTGTTCCTCAAAGCTTCTCTCTGGAAATGGGGCAGAATCAGGCCTTCGTGATCTACTTATGAGGTTAAGGCTTTGCAAGGGGGGCAAACTACTTGAGTGGGATAGCAGTGCATGTACGTACAGAAGATGCAAAACTGAGTTACTGAAATTCCCTGGAAAGGGGAGATAGGTTTGCTAATTGGAGTATTCTTTAAACGTTGCAGTGGCTTCGGAAGTGTTTGAGGATGACAACGGCAGTAGCTTTGTATCTGAAGAAGATTCAGAAACTCAGTCGGTGTCCAGCTTCAGCTCTGGTCCCACGAGCCCCTGCGAGGTGCACGCTCAGTTTCCTCCCGCAACGCGACCTGGAAGCCTGGATCTGCCCAGTCCTGTCTCCCTCTCCGAGTTTGGGGTGGTCTTTCCTGTCCTAGGGCCCCGAAGCGAATGCAGCGGGGCATCATCCCCTGAATGTGAAGCCGAACGAGGTACGCACAGCTGGATACGCCCTGGGCCAATGTTTTTCAGCTTTATAAAGGGAGCAGGAAAACCCTCTCAGCTGCCCTAGGCATATTGCCAGCTTGCCGAGCTCTGACCCACTGGCCGCCTCCTTGGGGAAGGCAGTTCTCGAACGTCCTCATCCCACAGTAATGATGACATTTAAGTTTTTTTTAACTATTCGTCTGCTAGCTGGGGAGGTTCCCCAGTTTTGTCTCAGTGCAGCAACGGGGTTAGAGGTTCCTCAGGAAATAAAGGATCAGTGAGATTCTGATGGTACGTTTATTTTAAGGAAAAGCTCAGTTTAATTGTTTTTTTTTAATCGCTGTCCTGCTTGCTGAAAATCCTGCTTTCCAGAACAAATCAAATAAGGTGCCAGAAGGAACCTCTTAACGCAGTGGCTGTGCAAGCCTTTGCTGACAAATTCAGACTAGAGGATTACCACTGCTCTTGTGTACTCCAGTTTAAGTCTGTTTACATTGTAATTTGCTGATGCAGTGCACAAGATGAGCGCAGCTTGGAAGGCCGACTTTGGTTACTGTACATCATGCTCCTGCTCCTATAATTTTGTACGCTTTGGCAAAGGAAGCTGCAGAGGCACCTGCTTGAACCTTAAGTTGCAGAATGAAACCTGGGTTTAACATTTAGTTTAATCCTTTCTTTGCAGGGGATAGGGCAGAAGGGGCTGAGAACAAGACAAGCGACAGAGTGAACAAGAATAGGAGCAGCAACAGGAGCAGCTCCACTGAGGGGCTGGCTTTGGATAACCAAATGAAGCAGCTCTCCCTTCAGTGCATGAAAATCAAAGAGGGAATATGCGCAGGCAGAAAAGCTGCCCAGATTGGCTGAGTCCTCCTTGTGCCCTGTCCTGATTAATGGGAATATAAATATTTATACATGAACTTCTAAGTGTCTGAAGAACATTGTGCCAATAATACTTGCCAAATCTTAAGCGTTTACTCTAAGAATTTAAAACTGCACTAAGGAGTCTAATTGATGTTGAGGGCTAAAGTTTTTATTCAGTAAATCCTTTGTAGGCCAGACAAATTGTCAAATGTTTAAGCTGTGCTCATATTTCACAGACTTTGTACATTGTTTTGTAGCAGCCTGGCTGAAGCAATAACGAGTAATGTTCCTGTGTAAATTCATGCCAGTAGGGGTCTGAAATCTAAGCCAGACATTTGCAGTGAGCAGTTTGGCTTCAGTTTTGTAGAATGAAATGCTCTTTAGATACAGTGGATCTTTTGAGTGTAAGTAAGTAAGTAAGTGGCATATTCTTTAAACATCTGTATTTGTCTGTATTATGCTGAAACTGTAGAAATATTTTGTATACAGGAAAGCTGTTGCATGTGTGGGTCTAAAAGCCTTCACTCTTCCCTTGGTGCTCACAGAAAGGATAAAGATTAGTCATGCCTTTAAAAACTGGCATACGAAAAAGACAGAAATGGGATGGGAACACTCAGCAGTGATAGGCCCTTTCTAGCCACCTTATGAAGTCTGACTTGGCCTCTAAGGGTGATTCCAGTGACCAAAAAGAGTTGATTGGCCCCTTGCCCTTCCCCTCCCCTGAGAAGTGAAGTATTATTTTTCAGCACTTTAAGTGTTATTGCTCGAAAATGGGAGTCATAGATGTGTTCAGGACAGTTATGATAAGGGAGTCACCCTTAAAATATGCATGAAGAAAAGGAATTGCCAGTGTAGATTGACCATGTGTTCTTACATTTCTCTGTAGGTTGTACTGTGTGGGGTTTTATAATTGTTAAAGGGACTTGAGATTTTAGTATGCCCTAGAGAAAGTGTTCAATAAAACTAGAAAGCAGCTCTTAGGCAGTAGTAGTATCCGGTAATTATGCTAATAAGTGGTAGTAAAAGTCCTAGGACTCTTAAGTTTTGGTGGCTGAGCATTTCTGAAAGCACCATTTTATCTGAAATGTCATTTATATTGTTAATTTGATGGGAATTTTAGTATTGCCCAAAGTATTTTCTATTCTATGTTTTTGCAGTCCTGTTGTATTTTGTCCCTGCCACAGCTTGTGTATCTATTCTCAAAGTTAATGTAAAATTCTTCACACTACAGTAAACATTTTTGTTTTTCACATTTCATTTTGAGTCTGTGCAACCTAAGTGCATCTCATGTGCTAAGTACTGAATCTTCTCCCAAAGCAAGTTTAGTCCTTAAATATCCTCTTTCAGGTGAAGATTGCAGCCCAGCATCACTTAGCTCTGATACTAAAAATCCTTCATAGTATGTTGACAACTGTTACCTCCTTCCAGCTTTCCAAATCCCTGTATCCATGATTGGCTTTGTATCCAGAATTCCATAAAACCAGAGGTTTAGCCAAGTTTTCAAAAATCCCTTAGTATGCAGAAAAGAAGAAGGTTATTCTACATAATAACAAACACCTCTGTGCTTAATACTACTGAAATTTGCTATAAGGGCACACAGAATTGAAGGTAAGGAAACCTGTCTTCAGAAAAATTAGATTCAACATATTATAGCTAGTAAGGTGATATGCATTTACATGCTCCAGTGATCTAAAGGCTGAACTCTTCCCTCAATAGYACTTTTCAGCTCAATAAATGCTTAGGAAAGAAGTATGTGGTTCCAACTTCTGTTGTAACCATAACTTGGGAAAAACTTGGACTGACAGTATTAAATTTGAAATAAAAAGCAGTACAGAAGTGTCGCATTGTATTAATATTTTTACTTAAACTTTTGTAGATAAGCTATGGTCTGTGCTGCATACAGTTAGAGAAATCAACAGATATTTGTGGTTGAATACCTACTTCTGGAGACCTGCCAGCCCACCTCTACACTTTTTTTTTTTCCCTTTAAAAACCTCTCTTGCTATCAAATTCTCTTTCATAGTTCCAGTTCTGACGAGAAACCCAAGCACCCTGCACTTGTGCAATGATTAATTAAGTTCTGCAGGATACAAAAGCAGAACTGTATGTGCTGCCTTGCAAACGCCCCGGTTCTGAGTTCAGCTCCCAGGAGGGTAAAACCATTGATCAGAAGTAGGAAAGGGTGTGGAAACCAAGGTACCTACCTTACCAATCTTGCAGAAGCACATAAAAGAATTTGTTACAGACTTCTTCCCTTGGCCAACCCAGCACTTAGCAGGTAAATTACACTTGGGCAAGCAAACAGGCAGAACTACATGTCTAATAAATTAAAGGAAAACTCATTTTATTTTGAACTTCCATAAAAGCCATAATGATAAATATAACAAACTTAAATGAACTTACATCACTTTGGAATATTGGAAAATGAGTAAGCTCTTTCCAGTTACTTTTCTGTTAGAATTCTTACATGTAACATGATGGTAGCTACCTTCATGGGTATAAAAATAAGCCTCTGATGTATTAAAGTGTATGTATGTGATCACTTCAGTTGTCCTGAAGTGAGAATGTACTATAAAGCAAATGTTAATCCAGGAATTCTACTACTCTTTGGTATTATCACACCATTTAAATGTCCTTTTTTGACTAAACAACGAACACTGCTACTATATGTACACAAACTTAATTTGAAATAACTGGCTGTTCAGACACCTTATGGCATGGTCAGGTGCAGAATCGCTGTACAAAATAGGTACAGGAACTTGCATTGGAGAACTAGGACTGAATCTTAGGATCATGGGGCAGATGGGATAGAAGCTGTTGATACTATTCATCCACATACTAACTCTCAGCAAGTCTTTGAGAACTGATGGATTGGATTAACTAAGGACTAACCCCATGCCTTCCTAACAAAACAAAAAAACTGCAGGGGCAATCTTACCCTGAGCTATAGAACAGCAGCATATGGTGTCCTGCATGGAGCTTTAAGGTAGGGTTAAAAAAAAAAAACACAGAAAAGGTTTGCAGTGCATAAATAAGGAGAATGTCAAAACTTCTGAAGAGGATATCTCCAGTTATCCCTCAGCACCAGTGATGCAGAGAAATGCAAAAATCCTTTCTTTGTAGTAGTCTTCCCTTAGTTAAGCAAAGAAATTGTAAATCCTCTTAAAGCCCCTGTAGCAGCTGGCTTTCATTTTGTCATTTATCCCCACCATTCTGCAGCTTAGATAGATGGTCAGAACTGTACAGAGGGTGACAAACAACAACTGAAGGGTGCAGTGTGCTTGCTGGTATATTCTGAGCGGCTTTGTATTTGAATTTTTAAAAGCTTGAATTGCACAGTTAGTTACAGGCAGAGAAGACTTAAGGCTTAAGAGTTACAGTCATCTAACTGGAAGCATGGTTATGTGACTTTGTAACAACCATCTGATCTCTTATTGTCCAGCTATTTCAATTTTTTTGCACACACACGCCTTATTCCTTTGTAAAAGTCTTGCTATGCAACATTTCAGGGCTTAATGCAGCATGTACTATTCTCTTGTCTTATGGATCAAAATCACTAAATGGTATAGGGCAAAGAAAAGCTCAACCTACACACTGGGTTGAGTGTATTGTAATTTAAGGGTCAGTTCACCCTCCAGTAATTTTTCTGGATTTGTGAAAAAATGATAGCAGTAGATATTTAGACAGAAAACAGTAAATTAAAACATAACTGCATATGTGAAAAAATTTTTTGTAAGAAAAATAGGCAAGAAAATTGTTTCAAAATTATTTTGTCACAGTCAGAAACTGCAGAGACTAGAATTTATAATAATATTTCCTATTCCTTTGTGCCTGAGTGTTCTCATTCCTATATATGCAGGGAAATGTGCAACAGTGGTTTTCTACCGGATTAGCTAGGCTGCAATATTTGATTAAGACTTGCTTTATAAAGGACATCATTGATCCTGAACTTAAATCCTTTACAGTTATGGGGATGATCCCAATTCACTGACTGTACTGTGTAAGAAGTGTTATTGTATCCTTGTGGAAACAGCCCTTCTCTGGCATTAGGAAAGCAAGTACATTCCTTGCTTTTCATTTCTTCTGCAAACAATACAGTATGTACTAAAAATACACTTGTGGTACAGTATGGAAGCTAAGTTTCATGCTTGTTTCATCTTCAAGTTAAATTACCAGCATAAGTTTTGGTACTTGGTTGTGTCCAACCATCTAAAAAAAAAAAAATAACTTACTGCAGAGTAGAAACTAACTACAGAACAACAGCTTTTACTATAGACAAGTCTTACTAGCTCAATCTCAAACAGCAGAGGATGTGCAAGTACTTTGTTTTGAAAGCTGGCAGTGGTTGGCATCTGCCTTTTGTACTGTCAAAATACATGCAGTTTAGATGACATAACTACCTCTGTAACTAACTTTGCAGGTGTAAGATTGTATTGCCACTGGTTCAGCCTGAGCTAAAAACTTAACACACATTTATAGGAAAAGTGTTGTGAAGCAAATGAAACTAATTTTGTAGGAGAGAACAGTCCTTGAGGCAACTGACTCTACTTCCCGGCAAGCCTGCGCCCGTGCTGTTCCTGCGTTGCTTTGTTCCAACAATAATCAGAAACTTTCCTGTATAGAAGGTAAGTTGCACTGTGACAAACTTGTCCTGAACTTCCTAATCGAGATGGTCTTTGAGAGAACTACAGTCAAAAAAAGCACGCGTTTTCAATGTTCTTTTCAAGTTAGGCATTTGTCAAGCAGTTGCCTAATGAAGGAGATGTTGAAACAAAAGGGATCTTGTACTTTTGAGATGGGGCAGTAGCAGACTTCTATAGGAATAATTTTAGCACGCAACTTTCTAGTGCTCCTGTAGCATGTGCTCACTTCCCTAATTTCCAAATGGCACTTGTGCTCCAAAAATAAATTTAAACTACCTTTTTTTTCCTTGGGGAACTGCCAAACAAACTTGAATGACAAAGAACATCTTGCGGCTGTTTTAAAAACACCCTCTCTCCCAAACTGTCAGATACTGTGAAGTTACATGTCTGCCATTTGGTTGTTCAAAAACAAAAAATGTAGAAGAAAATGTAAATGTAATGTAATATAAAAGAAAAGGGTACCTTTTAAAAGAGATGGTCATGTGTCACTGGATTAGCAAGCACAGTACTTGCAGGTSTAGTTTATAGGGGAAGAGTTTTAGGCGATCCTTCCTATACAGGCTTAGCACTTACAAAAATGACAGGGATAAAATATTTCTTTGCTAGGACACTGATGGTGGTTAGTTCACTAACTCTTAGCATCAACAAATGAAACTAGTTCAGTAGACAGAGAATCTTATAGTGCACCTTTGGATGAAAGCCTTTCACACCTGCTCTGTGTGCTGGCGTATTATCCTGCCTGTGTTGTACTGCTGGTTAACTCTCCCTGATTTTAATGCTGATCTGTATCAACATACTTAAAGCTAGCAGGACAAAAGAGCTATAGAGTGCCTTGTGCTGTAAGATTATTATGTGTTCAAATAATATAGGCATGAAATAACAGCTCTGAAACTACCTGTAATATGAGTGAAGCCAACAATTTTCTCTTAAAAATAGCTAAAGCTGGAACACTCCCCAAGTCCTCACATATGTACATAGCAGTAAAGCAAGAGGAGCCTATTATAGATAAGCTGAAGATGTTAGTGGCAGTCTGAAATACTACATGCTCAGCAATGGTAAAGTCACCATTTAAATGTGAGAACTGCTTCAATTCTGAAAACATTCAGGGGAGCAGCACAAATAGGTTTTTCTACTTTTTGGTCCTGAAACTGAATAAGCGCAATACACAAGAATACTTTTTTCTTACAGGTTTACTTTTAAGAATAAAATCTTAAACCCATATACCCTGTAGTTGAGGAGAAGAAAATTCCAATGTTAGTTTTTCTCTTAACTCACCAGGTTTTGATTTGAAGCGTGAAAAATTTGAATAAAGTAAGTCTTACTTGTTCATTTGAACATAAGCATTTTAGCATGTTCACAAACCTGTTGAACAGTGCTCACTCTAATACCGGAACAGCAAAAACCACAGGTAACTGTCTACTGCAATTAATTGACAAGTTGGTGGCTCCATGCTGTTGGCTATTACTTAGAGTGCAATTTTCTTTTAGGCATGTGGAGTCACCTGTTCTCAGGCTGTAACATAGATCTTAACTACCTCCTTAAACGGTAATGCACAGGTCTGTCTCCTCACTGAAGCTGTGATACTTTAAGAGGGGTAGCACTGTTAAAATCTAAGAAAAAGGGACCCTCTTGTTGAGGCAGGAAGGTGGTGGGGATGATGTTGTAAACTCCAGCAAGTATGTTCTCCACTTCCAAGTAGCAAAATCCACACCTACAATAAAAGAAACCACTGGTTAATTAAGATCTGAAATAATGAAATCTTAGAGGTCAGAAACAGTAAGTGAGCTATTACCTGTAGTCACCACTATTCTTTTTCTGAAAGCCAGAGGAACCAGGATCTCCTACTGTTGAGACCATGACAAGTTCAAAACCAACGCTGTATTGCCTACAAGTAAAGTGACAGGCTGTTACTTTAGTTATTTGGGTGGTCAGGATTATCATGAAGAGAGCGATTTATTAGAAGCTATGGAGTAGAACTGGAACGGATCTGAAAATTCTGTCACATTAGTGACAGAAATGCTAGTCAATCTTACTATGATATGAATACAGACTTTGGAGGAAGACTTAACATATTTCAGATTTTTAACTATATTACATGGGAATTCCCTGCTAGTTTTCTTCCTCTGCACCTAAGCATACCTCAAGTGGTTCAGCTAGTGGTGACATGTGCCAAATGGCAGAACACGGGGTGTGATCTGATCACTATCAGTGTTGGTGACCTCAGCAGAATTTCTCACATTGCACTATAAAACTTAAGAAAATTTTTCTATTAATTCTTAATATATGTAGCAGTCAGGCACCCTTGCCCCTGTCATTCAAGCAAATAAGAGCTCAAAATGCAGGAAATAAATACATACGAAAGAAATAGTGGAGCAGCAGAGCCACACCTTCATGAAAGTGCCTTTACTCATCCTCATTTCATGAGGAGAGGAGCTCTGTCAAAGAGGGGAGAGGATGGATAGAAGTGCTGCCATTTTGGGGGGCCTGTAATACAGCTTTACAAAAAGCAAGAAAAAGCCCAAAACCCAAACCAACAAAAAACCAAAAGAAAATCCCCCCACTTGACTGCATGTCAGGAGATGTTGCTATTCAGAGACTCTGTACACTGTTATTCTGAGGTAGGAATTTTGCAGGAGTTTGACCTGTATAGGATCCATGGAAGAAATCTCAGTAGTGGAGCTACCAGTTGTGAGAAAACACTTTCTCATGTCCTTTATGAGGTATCTTTAAGCACACTGAAACACTGTTTTGTGTGCAAAATCACATGAATGGGACTTTGAGAACTGTAAGCCTTAAGCTTAAGTTATATCTATTTTATATTCTGCTTTCTAAGTTTCCCCTCCAAAACTCAATCTTCCTGAGCCCTTTTTATAGCTGGGATGTAGTGGTTAATACAGATATGCTCTATGATAGTAACAGCTGTGTGTCCTTGAACTATGAATATTCCTTGCAATTCAGGGGAGAAACTTTCAAAATAAAAGATACTCCATAGGGCTCTGACATCCAATTCTTCCTTCTGGTCTACCAATGGCAGAGTAAATGGCACTTGAGGATTTTCAAGGAGCTTCCTACCATCTCCTTGGAGGATACTAACAAAATTTATCCTTAGCACGTAATACCCTGTGTTGATGCATGCTTATTCTCTACAAACCTTGGTCCTCGCAGTTCAATTAGTAACGGCCCACTCTTGTCCAGCTGAAACTGATAAATGGGATTGTTTTTGTAGCTGTCTCTGAAATTTCCACATCCTCCAGCGCTGTGACCTTTCCATTGCCCATTAACCTAAAAGAAAAGTACAGAAAGCATTTTATACACTGAAGAAGATTTATATTGCTTATATGCACAGACAAAACAAGATTAGGCTCCTCTCACTTTAGTAATCCCTCCCAATTTTTAAGTGTGAGGTCAGAATGTTTAAGTATTCAGAAAGTTTCACTACAGTCTTACACCTACCTAGATCAAGGCCTTAGATCCTTTTTTAAAGTGAGAAATATAGATGCATTCAGTACATTTATATGTTTCTGACCATGAGAAATTACATGCAAGAAAGGACCTATATTACCATCTATTCCATGCCTACTGGACTACGCAGTTTTTTTTGTTCAAAGAGTGTTCTGTTGTGATGAATGAGAAACAACAGCAGTGCAGGGAGCACAATACTGGTGTTGTAACCCTTGCTTTTGCAAACACTTCTTCCAGCACTGTTCAGTCACCTGTACGCACGCTAAGAACCAGCATTCCAGGCACAACAAAGATATCCATAAGGACAGGTTCCAACAGGACAAATAAATACAAGAGAAAGAATGCTGCTCAGACTTTGTAAAACAGGCCATCTGTTTGCAAGTTCTTCCTGCTAGTCATTAAAATGAAAGGTTAGACTTGTATAACATGCCAGTCATTCACACAAAATTCTAGCCGAGATACACTCCTCATACATTACTTCCCCCGCCACCTCCCATAGCAGACCAGCAGTGAGCAGAAATTTTTTCAGGGAATTAATTTCTTTACTCAGTGTTCAAAACCCTCAAAGATGACAAGTTTGGAAGCAAGCTGCACTACCCTGTGAGCTCTTGGCTATATTTACACTTCAGTTGAAGGTATAACTGCAGCTCATGTAGATAGCTGAAATACTAATAGCAGCTGGCCCCAAAACTGCCTGGGCCTCTGACTAAATTTCAGGCAAGTTTCTTGCCCTTGCCCCTGTTGCTGTACTCTCAAGGGGCATTTCTACATGAAATGAACCATGGAAATGTTGCCATGATACTATTTGACGGTATGAGTGCTTTGCCCAGTAACAACAGTCCATTGAGATGTCTTATACAAAATGTATGGCAGTAACATAATATGTTACTGCCAATCTAAGTGTTTGTCACAGTCTTGGTACTGGTGCCCCATAATATCAAGAATTTTCCCAAGAAAATCATGCATGTGTCTCAAGAGAAAATGAGCAATACTTGCAGGGTCTTTACTCTGCAGTTGTAGTGGCACAATCTGATCTTTGCAGAGTAGTTGCGTATTATGGCACAGGTTGTTACTCTAAAGGCCAGTCTATTCTCCAAAGGCTTTATGGTGTATCTGCATTGATACAGTTCTACCAATACCCTTTGCAGTGAAGATGAAGTTTACATACCAAATAGGATTCTTATGCCAATAAAAGTTAAGCCACCATCCTGAACAGAGTCAGCCAGCCCAAGAACTTTTATGTTGGTATGAATTAGGCTGGGCCTTATGCTAATTATGCTCAGATTGAGCATTCATTAAATTTGTTAGGCTTCATTTGCTGGAAGATGATCTAACCTGACATTTTTAGGCATTAGTATAAAAATATATTTAACAAGCTTGTACATCTCAAATCTGGAAAAGCCAAAACAGAATTATTATCCAGTGACCCATAAAAGAAAATGTTTCTTTACCCGTTTAGAAACTGTGTAAGGTGTAGGGATCTTGGAAAAGGTAAACTTGCACAAGGAATATACCTGTGTTGTAAAAAAAAAGAAGCTGGTCACACATTCATCTTGCCCTTTTCATATGAAAACATGAAAAGTTAAACCTCTCCCCCCTTAAAACAAACCAACAAACAAAAAAACCAAACAGCATTGCATACACATCATTTTTAGAAACTTGCTCATTACATGCCCAAAACATCACCACAAAGGAAATGAGACTCTAAACTTGGTCTCCAAACACCTCTTTCCTTCTTACCCATCCTTTACCAGATGGCATCTTTGGTAAGGACATCTAAGATGGCATCGGGGGAGGAGAAGGAAGTGGTGGCTGATCAAAGTAGGTGGAGAAAAAATTCACCCTTGGAGTTGAGTATAAAAGATAGTAACTTAGAGAAATCAGAAAACTTTAAATCTAAATTGAGATCTAAAATAGGCTAACATTGTATACACAGAGAGCCAATGCTTTGCCTGTATGCAGACACCAAATTTTTATTCCAGGAAATAGAARTATTTTTCAGCAGATCAGTTGTTTACAATTTTACGTCACACCTGTGTTGCAAAGTAGGGAAGATTAAAATTTCATTACTAAAAACATGGGCAYTATGTTGTCCTAACTATAATTGAGAACATTATTAAGCACTTCATCAGCATTTCTGCTGCATCACTTCCTTCCTCCCCAAAATAACAATAGCAATGCAAAAGTATACTTATTCATCAAATTTACAAGGAAAGGTCATTTTCTCTTTAGTATAATTGTTTAAATGCATTATGAAATCAACAGTACATACCCTGATGGTGTAATGGATAGTGTTTTGTTTCTCATACTGGGACACCACTAAGGTAAACGTATGGGACCCTGGAGAGGTCAGCTTTATCTTGGTCAGATAATGGGGACTGTTGATCCGAATACCATCAATATATGGAGGAGGATCAGCTGAAAAAGAAAAGGATGAACACTTTTCCTCATCAAAAAATCCCCTGGCTCAGTAAATTCCTTAGTCATTTTATATCAGTGAATTTTGCCAGAAAAGTCAGATTGTTGATAYTAAGGTTAGACTATAACCAGACTTGAGTGCTTCAGAAAGAATAGAGCATTAAAGATTTGCTCATAAAAAGGATCAAAAATCTTAAGAGCAACTATCATTTTCAGGAAAGGTACCTCACGCATCAAAGGATGAAAAAATCTGCACTAGAAAATACAGCTAAAATCCTATGTCTTGCAAGAACAGCTTATCCATCTCCCACCAATATCTCTATTCTAAGGAGACCTACTGTGATTCTTTAAATAAAATGTAAGGAAAAAGATAAGGAATCTTTGAGCACTCCTTAAAATTCTCCTGACAAGGAGTCTGTTACAGATACCCCTTCTCCACTGGCAAGACAGTTCAAGAATGCAGACTGCTAAAATCTTTGGCCACTTGGTAAAAACAACTTTAAAACATGTTAGTTTATTTAATCATCATCCACTCTCCCTAACACACACACACACACACACACACACACACACACACACACAAAGTCAAAATCCCTGTGATCATGACTCAGATGTAGTTGCATCCCAGTACCAGTGCAAATGCACTATTTATTATAAATATCCTAAATATTTGCTTTCACAATGATACTATGTAATTTGTTATTTGGCCTCTAATTGGTTCTTTCCAGACTTTTGATTTCAGTGAAGCAGGAACAAGCCTAGCCAATTACTTTGGTAGAGCCAGGATCAGGCCCTTTATGTTCTCCACAAGAAGAGAAGGATTAATATAAAACAATGAGAAGTTTAGGAATGGGAAATTCCAGTCTCAGTGCCAAAGGATTAAACAGCTTTGTTCTGATCTCGTTTTAACAGATAGTGAAAATAATATTGTAGCTTGACAAATCTATTTCCATGGATAAAGGTTTTAAACAAGTTTGAGTTGGTGGGATTAAAAGTTTATAAAAGAGTTTGGGTAGCAAGACAAAACACGAGTCATCCAGTTCTTGTTAACAGTCTTGCTGAAAGACTGTCTTTCAACCACAAATGAAACAGTTCCCTCCGCTGTACAATTTGTTTGGTTTGCTCACTTAAGAATGTTTTCAATAAAAACAAACATGTAAAAATAAGCACTGCTGTAGTACTAGTAACATCAGAAGCATGTCTTGGGCAGCAAGGAGAAGCAGTTGCTTTAGCAAGACTTTGCAAAAATAGACAGTGATTTACTCAGGTCTCAAAGGATGTTTTCTGCAGAAAGACAGCTTGGATTCTAATGGAATTTTTTTGCAGAGTTCACCGAACAAGACAACAGATGAACAACTCAGCCCTCACCAGCCGTTCCCATAGAAATATCTCGAATTCCACTCTCTGTTCAAAATAACTTTAAAAGGTACCCTCTAGTCTCTGACTGCTGTAGAAGGAGCTACCTTAAAAATTCAAGCACAGCACTAAAGAGGCTCCCTATTGGCAAAAGCAATAGGCCAAATCCTGCCTTTCCCAGGATGCATCTTCACTGGATGAATCCAAGGAATATTTGCCACACCGAGACCTCTAACTTGATCTAAAAACCAAATAAGATATTGGTAGTTCTATGTTTAAGTTGCAGTCTGAACTGTCCATTCAAGCTGGGCCTTACATCTATTTCCTAAGGTAAGACAAAAGCAACCTATGTCTCAGACCTGCTACCTGTCTTGAGATAAAACTTATGTAGCTTTTTTGCAGCTAAAACAAAGCTCCAAAAACCAACCCTCTTCTCAAGGCAAGTAGAATCTGACCTGTAATGACCAACAACCTCGCTTTAATAAAAGTTGGGCATCTCAATATTTTTCTTAAGCATTCCGTGCCTGAAGTTGAACACTTAAACACATTTCAAAGTAAATATTTCTTTCATGAGCTTGCATGATTACATTGATTATTTTCATCTACTGGAAGCTGCAAACCTTTAAGTAATTCCACAAATGTGGGGGATAATTGTTATTTGCTAATTAGAAGCACTATGTTACTTCCAAGTATCAACTATTGCCACTGCAAAAGAAACAGAACAACGCAGAAAATACTGTGCCAAAATAAGTGTCAGCAGGGCTACACAGATCTCTAAGCAGGGTTAAACCCTTCTATCTCTGCCGTGTACAGCTGCGCTTATTGCTTCAGCGTAGATTGTTCAAGGTGGTCAAAGAGGGCCAAATGACCATTTCAGAAGATTGTTCCTCTAAGAATGAGGACTCCCGTTTTAAAGCAACGCATGCCTCTTCTTCCCCACAAGTCTTCATTCATTTCTAAGCATCATCTTCCTGGCAATTAAGATGCACTAACCTGGATAGTAAACTTTTTTGCCATCAGTCTTGTATACAACCATTGTAATGAATTCCCGATTGTGTGCAAAGTCATCCTATAAAAAAAATGAATTAAGAAGAGTTATACACTTCTGTGGAATGTAACTAATGTATGATCAGAATCAAGTACATGTTCTATCATCCCCTTTTGACCGCCACATGGTATGATCTGGTATTTTTATTTATTGAGATACCTAATTTAATTCTTTAAAAAATGTCTGAAATAACTAGATTGCAACTAATTTCACTGAAAAGAGTTCAGGCCTCTGGACGGAGAGTTACTTCAGTACCATAACAAGCTTTATTTATTTATTTATTTTTAAACATAATGAACAGGTAGAAGCTGCAAGAGCCACATTCTACACATTCATGCACTATGAGTGGAATATAATGACCTCAGTCAATTTTTACTCTGGGTCTATTTCAACAAACTTGTAATCAGGTATTTGTACCTGCTGAATTTAAAAGAAATACAGGAAAATAGTAGTAGTAATATTCTAATAATATAGAGAGCTATATAGAAAGATTTACAGAAGATATTATAGAACTCATAATACAGAAAAAAATAAGAAAAAGAACATGGCACCTTATCAGTGATATGTCTGCTAAGCAGAACCCAGACTGCAGCACCACCTTGTGGACACTGGACCTCTAGCTTGTACTGAGGATTATTAGCCAGGCTGTAGGCATCCTTCACTGGACCTTGTTTTGCATCCCAAGTACTAGAAGTAATACAGATACTTTATTAGATGAGTAAGACATTATATTTGGAGTTAGATTTCAAAACATAAATTATAGGGAGCTATTTAACATCAGTAACAAAGTTATTGAAGGCTAATTTTCTCCTGTAATCTGCAACAGTGGCTACATAATACAGCAGTATAAGAAACATCTTACAATTCTGTTTTATAAATGACTTTGCTACCATACAAGTGTGATGATCAGAAATGCTAAATACAAACAGCCTGACTGTTTGGTACAGTGATTGCAGCTACACAAAGCACAGCAAAAGCTGAACAACTCAAAGAGCCTGGGGCTAGCCAGTTATTGTCATGATTGCACATGCCAAATTTAATATGAAGGGAAAATACCCTATGCTTTTGTAACTGTAGGACTCCATATATAAGCTATGGTTAGTTCCAAAATCTAACCAAATTGTTTCCTCCAGTTCTTTATTCAGAGGATTTTTATTTAAAATTTAGTTTGTTTCATGTTTGGAAGGCTGCCTACATGAAGTGCTGAAAATTTTTGAGGTAATCTATTTCAAAATCTTTCAGCTGCTTCATGAACTGCCCAGACAAGGAAACTATGGTGTGAAAAAACAAAAGGTGTTGATGCTTGAATGTAAAGTTGGCACACTGGGAATAGAAGTGGATAAAGCTATTTATAAACCCCATTGACCTTCCCTCCCCACACTTTTCAGCTGAACAGCATGTGTGGAAGGCTGCATTATCAATCAAGTTTCAAATTATTGCCATCATTACACCACTGTTTATGTGATTGCCACCATGCTAGGCATTTCCCCACATAGAGGTATGATGATCACTAATGGCATAAGAGACAGACAAGCAGATGAGCTTTGAGGATAACATGCAGACATTACTTCATCTTACTACATCATGGCAGTCTATTTCAGAATTAGTTTGAACATGAAGATGGAAGGAGCCTTTACAGATGAAACTCAGCAGTTTTACTACGGATGAAGGAGCTTTTGATGAGCTAACATACACAGAAACAAGGTGGAAGCAGTGGCAGAGTACAGTACAGTGGAGCAGAGAAAGTGAGAAACCCTTGCTTTCAGAAAGAGGCACTCTCAAGATGAGGGACAAGACTGAATACAATGGATACAAGGTAGGAGATAAATGTCATGTTCTGAAAAACCCAATAGCCAAGGAAGATTAACTAACTCCATTTTTCATCAGTCATAGTTAATGTAAGTAAAATACTCTGACATCACTGACCACATCTTGCAAAGACAACATACATTGCACAAATGACTTGCAACTGCCCAGGAAAATGAATTCCAGATAAAAGCTGTGCCACTCAAGCACTGCCTGGTGACTGTTTAAACAAACATCAACTGTACAGAAGGCTGATTTCTATTCTGATGAAGAGACATAGGACTGATGTCAGAATTTGGCTACACAACCTTAGGTCCACAGCATTATCACAGAGGTCGCAGGAGTTTCAACAGCTTTACAGCAGTAGTCAAAAGCAAAGTTAGGACTGAGAATTTAAAAGTGTCAAGTCAGGTTCAAGGGAGCATAGTTAAGCCCAACCTCTTCAGCAGTAACTAGGAAGAGCGGAAGGAAGGAAACACACCACATCAAAACATTTAGTGATGTCTCAACACAAAAGTCTTTTCTATTGGACCAACCTGTGAATACACGTAGATTCTTTAAAAAGACTTGGGTTCCAGCTCAAATAAATAACATCGTAATACTGGCACAGGTCTTCCCAAGCAATCCAGAAAATTCCTACAAAGGAACTGCTATTATTGTTTGCTTACCAGACACCTTCACTTTATTCATTTTTCAAAAGCTTCTTTCCAGGCAAACTATACAGCTTATATAAATCCACATTTCTGTAAAATTTAGTAGTAGTGTCTGCATTGTCTACACTTCTAAATTTAAGCTTAACCCCAAAATAAACAAGTTAAACCAAGAGAAACCATTTAGTTAGCATCTTTTTTAGTTAGTATCTTTTTTTTAGTATTTAGTTAGTATCATTTAGTATGGCTCAAAGGCCAGAGAATTTCTGAAGCTGTTTGGGTATTTTGCATTCTCAAGTACTGAGTGGAAGGCATGAGAGAATCTGTTTTGTCCAAAAAGACATTATTAACTGATTCTGAGCTGCCTTCCCCTCTCCTAGGTTTCTGAAAAAAATTCAGACATAGTTAAATAGCTTTCCTCAATTCAACAACCTGCTTGAGTCTGCTATTCAACTGAAGGTCCATCAAATAGGGACCACAGCTGTCCAACACAACCAAATCTCTAATCAACATGCAAGCATATTTGCATACATTTCAAGGTACTTCATCCAGCACTCATGTGACTTGATTTGGCACATGGGATCTACTTTGTCTTTACAGCATTCTCATCTATTTGTTTTAATTCTCTATAGCCCACCTAATCACACTTCCAGCCAACAACAACGCCTGCAAAATTACTGGCTCCTGCTGAAATAAACTCTCAAAAGTTAACCGCATCATAACACAAGTCTCTGATACAGGCAGTTGCCCATCTTGTAGCACTAAGAAAATGCAGCTGCATTTAGGCAACAAGACCCGTACAATGTAAATCCAATCAGAAAAATTAACTGCCTTAAAATTGTTAAGGTAATTTTTTTTATAAATTTATGACTAGATTTTACAAACATGTAATTCCTTACTAAATGAACCACCAACTAAACAATGAGCTAATCTCTCTTTACTATCACAAAGCTAAGGCTGCTATTTTTGCATTTAAATAAAAGTTTTCCTTACATATTTGCATTGGACTTACTATTGTCAAAGTAAGTGGCACCAAACAAAAGGACTCTCTTGACAAAGATAAACAAACAGCAACTAGGATACCAGAAAAAGAACCAACATCTCAAATCTAAAATGCAGCTTCTGCAGAACCTGGAAACTGTTAGCAGTCTGACCTGCCACTAACAAACCCATGCAGCAAAAAAAAAAAATGTAGAAAAGTCTATTCACATATTAAAAAGCAGCATTACAAAGTATATTCTCAGCAGGTTATCTCTGCACTGAACCCTCCCCAAGATACTAAGATAGCAATGCGTAAGCTAAGAGGTAATTTCTGGCCACTGAATTTGAAATATATTAAATCATCCAGATTAGTTAAACCCAGTCAAACCTGAAATGACAGTTTAAAATATGACATGYTTCCTGAAGTTTTGGACTATTTAGTTTCTAGTATTTGTTTTACCCTCATCCTCCCCTCCTCCTGCTTAGAATTTTTTTTCCACTTTCCTGAAGAGATAAACAACAGAAATCTATATTATCTGAATACACAGTGATTTTTAAGCCTTATTACCATTGTCTATTTTCTGAGCTGTTCTGGGATCAAAGTTTAAGTATTTTTGTAGATCTGGGGTCCAATTTCTTGTGTCATTTTCGCTGTATCGTCCCTTCCAACGTAAATGGCTCCAAGGGTTTTTCAACTGAAGGAATCGAAGGCCCTAAATAAATGCAAAATAAAACTGCTGAACTCGTCAGGATAATTTTGTATTTATATGAATGTGACATATGGACCAATAGCTTAAGAAAACACAGCATTACTAAGCTTTCCGGAATTTCCCAATGAAGCCCAGATACAGTAAACCATATGAGTCATTAGAGAGAGAAGAGGAAAAAAAATGTATTTTTTATATCTATATCAGTAGATACCCATAGCACACAGATTTCAAATAGGCATTTGAAAACATCTTTTGTTTTACTTGATACCTTATATTCTCTTATATCCAAGACTGCATATGCATGGGTTGGAACTAAACCCCATTTTTCTCCTTCCTCTTCAGACATCACCCCTGTTGCTGTTGTAATAAGGACATCTCCTTTGTGAAATCTGTTCAAAGAGGCAAAAAAATAGCTTAATTAGGATTTTAGCACTTGTAAACTAACATTTACCAGACACTCTACTGGTGTGTTTTTACATTTCCCATTATGGAGATTCTGCTTTATAAAGACTGGAATATGATTTTTTTTGTAAGCAGAAATCACTCCTGAGAAAGCTTGAGAAAGTGGAATTATTTCCGTTCAGTATTGAAGTGTAGGCTTTAAGTGAAAAATGATTATTTTTCATTATACGGTAACAGCAGTGTTTGTCTTTCATTATACAATAAAAGCAGTGTTTGTCAAACCTGAAATTCAATCTGTCACCTATTAAAGATATGCTTTACAGATCTTCACTGATCACAAGTGTGGTTTCATCAACATTTAGCCGATCACATTATGTAAGAAAATTAATAATTCCACTACCCCCAATGATTTGGAGGGAGTTTGCCAAAACCCGAAGAATGAAAAGTACGTGCTTCTATACTCTTGTAGAGGTTTACACAAAGGTTTCATGTCCCTCAACAGAGGCCTACAGGGTCTCAATTGATAGTTCCAATGGCTTAAAACATTATAATAATAAATAAATAAATAAAAATCCATACTCAGGGACGCTAGACAGCTAGCAGAGTCACTGGACTGTGAACTGACCCATTTTCAGTCTAGCACAGACTAACATAACAGTGATGCTGTTATGACTAGATCCCATCCTAAGTGCAATCACTAACTACGATGACAGAATGTCTGAAAAGTCTGTAACAAACAACTGAGAATTCCTAACCTACTGAAGACAGCACTGCAGAAATATACAGTCATGCTCTTTCATCCTGAATGTAGGTGGCTTCAATCAATAGAATACCCCCTTCGATGTCCTTGAAATGAGAAACTGGTTGCACAAACCAGACCTAGTTCTGAAAGGAATCAAAGCACATGCTAGCTGAAATCTGTAAGTTACACTTGTATCTTTTACCATAAGTAGGATTGTTCTGGTAGATCTGAAAATCAGTACTGCAGTTTTGAGACTTTCTGTACTGCGCTTCTCCAGGCGATTTACTAACAGGGCATAGTTACCGAGACCTTGTGATACGATTAGAAATACCATACCCTATCTGCTTCCATGTCAGCAGTTCAATGCGAAAGCTCTGGGAAATGCTCTGCCTACATCTCCTCCTGCTTTTTACCGTATTTAACTTGTACACTGCTTCCAACCTGCTCTTCTCTGACTTCACATTCCATTTTCTTCATGAACTGGTAACTGAAGAAATGGGCTGTTTTTTTCTTCTTCAAAGGCAAGGAATAAAAGTTGTATCTCAAACAAAATTCCTCAAACCTTTCAATCTTTGATTCTATCAAAGTCACCAATACCTCCATTTTTTTCTTCCAGAAAGTCTACGGAGCAGCTATAAAGCAGAATCTGTGGTAGTACCACAATGCTAGCAAGGGATCTATGGTGATTGTACTGCTTCTATATTGGTAACTCAGCTACTGCACAGCAAGCTTTTTGATTATGTAGGAAAGAACAAACTTCTACCTCTGATAAAGCATTCTGAAAGTATTATCTTTATTGAAAGCTTGATTGTCAGAGTGCATAGCAATCCTTTCAGGTATCCAACCAGTCAGTGCATGGAGATCGATATTCTGAAATGCAAGCATTCAATGAAATCATAACATATAACCCATCTATAAGCATATGATGCCTGTAAATAAATTATAAAAGTGCCTTCAAAGAAATCAAGCATATGCTTGAAAGTGAACTGACGAAGCAAACTAACGTACCGGAATTTCAGAGCTATGCATGCATAAGAAAAATAAGAAAATGATTAACCATGCTCAATTCTATGATGTGTTCTATTTATTTCTTTGATTCATGGACTTTTAAAGTATATTCTCAGAAGCACTACTTGAAACCTTGCTATTATATATGCATTTTTAAATAATTAAGTTTTACTTCTAAGGTTCAGGATATGGGTTCTTTATTCTGGCTTTAATCTCCCCATTTCATCTTCAGGAAATGTTACTTCCTCCCCCTTCTTTTCTTCTGTACTCTTCAAAGCAAAAGCAGAGACTATATATGCTTGAAGTGTCAGTAACCATTACCAGTAGGTGGGAACTTTGGGAATTACAAATACAATATAGCCAGTAAGTAATTCTTTGCTTATACAAGGAAGCCATAATAGTCAAAAGCAGAGGGGGCGGATGGGGTGGTGGTGAGAATTAAGTGGCACAAATCAAACTGTTTTCTGGATAGCAAGTTAGAGGAGGACAGAGAGTACACCAAGCTATCTCGTCTCACCAGCTTCTCTCTTCTCCAAAAAAAAGTAGCCCAACACTGAGATAAACATACATGAAAATATATGCTATGATTACCTCTTATACAAGGCCATATTTGCCTTGATAATCATATTTCAGAAGGTGATTACCTAGAATACCTTCAGTGAATGTGATTATCAAGACACCATCTAGAACGCAAGGAGCATCAGGAAATCAAAAATATACTGTTACAATTTTAAAAAAGTTAGAATGAAAAAATCAGAAATACTTCCTAAGYAATGAATGAAAATTATACAGGCTACTCATTTCAGTAAACTAGGCCTTTTACAAGAATATTTTGCATGTCAGCCTAGCTGCACCATTATGATTTTTTCTTTAGTATCCATGTTATATGAACATATTTCATATGTATATAAATGAGTGGAACAATCTGATAAATAGTAACTTTCACAGACCCACATACCTGTTCCCACTATATACATGGAAGGACTAACAGATTAGTCTGTTCCTTTCCTAGTTGCCTCCCTCCTAATGAGCAAGAATTGCCTATTACTCTATTTTGATGGAATTTATCTGATCAAGCACAGCTAAGCACATACAAACACATTTGTAAAAAAACAAACAAACAAAAAAACCCAAAAAATCAATACTCATCTCCGCAAGCAATTTACTTAGACTTCACTAGAAATAAAGTTTTTTGATCTGAAATTATTTAAAAGGAATTTTTTGTGTCCGCTAGAAATAATCCAGTACTTACAGAATTTGATCCAGGAAAATCATATCCTCCCATTACCTTCATGTAAGCCTTTTCTATTAATGATACCCATAACTCATTTTTATTGTTAGAATAAGAGCAGAGAAGTTCTCCATTATGATCAACAGGTAACTGGTCATCTATGATAACCTGTGCAAAATAAAACACATGAAAATCATCATAAAGCTAATAATGTATTTTAAAAATATTTCAAAAAGATAATAAAACCAATATTTCATTAATATACAACATCTGAGACATAACCAGACCTGACCGTTTTTTCTCAGATGTGAATACCTCTCTCAATCCTGCAGTAGTTTGGCCTAGGGAACAAGGTAAATTCTATTGCCAGCTCTTTCACTGGTCACTGGGTGAGCTGTGATCAGCTGTCTCAATTTCCCTTACGTAAAATGGGGATAATGACAATAATTTCTTGTAAACAGCTTTAGCATCTATTGAAAGAGGTAGTCACAGAAAAGTTCAGTGTAATTACCAGCATTAAAAAAAGTAGAGAAAAGCCTAACAATATCCCTCACCTAATTAGGAAACAGAGCACAGACTGTGCTCTGTAGCCGGCAGAAAAATAAACGGTTATTTATCTAAAGGGAAATGAACTATATGTCACATCACTTTCATAATCTCTAGTTCCAGATTTAAATTTCTTCTCTCTGGAAAGGAAAAAAAAAAATCAAAGCAGCGATTGTGAAAGTATTAACATTTCTTCTTTAAATCAGGCAGAATATGCTCAACATTATTATGGATTGTTACTACAGTATTTGCAATGGTCCAAAATCATTTCGCAGAACAGGTGTTTCAGTTTCACATTGACATTTGTCTGTCACCAATACACACTACTAAGAAAGCACATTTTCTGTTCAAGTGCTACATATGGAAGGATGGATAATCCTATTCACACAAGAACAAATGGATGTTCAGCTTAATAACCTGTCTTGGACAGCAACCAATAGTAGATATTTCAGAAAGAGTATTAAGAGCAGGGCAAGCATATACTCTTTCAGATTGCAGAATTTTTCAACTCAAGGACTTCCTGAGCCAGAGATCATATCTTAGCATTTAATAGCCTTTGATGGCTTTTTTCCCCATGAATACAGCCACTCAGTTTTTGAAATCTCATAAGCCTTCGTCATCTGCAACAATGAGTTCAGTGAAGTATCATGTGAAGAAATACATTATTTATGCCCCTATTTGTTATACTGAGAAGAAAGTAAAGCTGTTCTTGAGTTTATGAAGCTCTATCATACCCCTTCAGACATCTCCTCTCCTTATTAAAAACATTTGGTCAATTTAGTCGTTCCTTTGTGGTCATTCCATATCTATGCTCTTCCTGAATGTCCCTCTCTGGACTTTTTCTAGTTCTATAGTTCTAGTTCCTCCTTTCTGAAATGGGGTAAAAAGGGAATTATTTGCACCCCAAATGAAGACGCACCACAAGTTTATACAGTGGTAAAGAGTTATCCCCTCTTCCCCCCCCCCCCTTTTATTTTCTCCTGTATTAGTTTCATAATTCCTTTAAGCACTGTAAGGAAATGTTACGAGTTTAACATGAGCGAGTAAAGTTATTCCAGTGAATGTCTTCTGCAGAAAAGATACCCACAGTCTGTTACATACTTCACAACCAGAATGAAACCCAAAAGGTGTAACAATTAAGAACCATTTTCTAACAAAAAAAAGATTCAAAGTTTTTGCTGGATAAGCATAGCTTCGTAGTGAAGCAGAGTGAAACATTAAAATATATAGCTTAAACAGTCTTAGTTTCCCCAAGACCATTTACCTTTCTAGGAACACCGTTGATATGAAGTTTCACCATGTATTTTCCACATGGATTATACTCTGGTTCACCTTTCTTATTCTGAGGGTAAATTATACTGTTGGGGAAAAAAAAACAAACAAATAAAAGAAGAGAAAGTTATGACATAAATGACTTGGCTCTATGTACATACACAAAGACTGATATTAAGAGTTGGATTAACATGGTTTCTGGAATTTATAACTTCACAAAAAAAGAGATACTCAAATTTAGTAAAAATGTCAACGATGTTTAACTAAATTTTATTTTTCAGACCTTACTTTTGCTGCATTTCTCTACATAATAGAGTAACAGGAAGAACACAATTAACCTAACTCTTCCTCCAGCAGAAGCAAGGCAAGCACCTGTATCTTACTGTATTTGCACTACAGCTATAAAAATATAGTTTAATAGTATTTGTATGAATGATAAGTCAAAGATAAGACCAAGAAGGAGACAGTACAGAAGTCATCGCTCCCCCCGCTACCCCCCAAAAAAACCAAAACAATAAAACCCCAAAAGACCCATACCCACATCCACCTCTCAATAGTATGGGTTAAAACAAAAATTCCAGAAACATTTGCACACTGGTCTTGCAATGGGCTCCTTGCAGTCTGTCAAACCCATGCTAAACTTATCCCAGGACTCTAGTTAAGTGGAACTGTGATAGTGTTGTTAACATTAATTGTACAACAAGATACATGATGGATCATCTGTTGCACCGCAGCTGGCATAGCAATGTAGGAAAACAGGTCTATAAAATGCTGTAAGTAAAATTTCTATTAAGAAAGCAAAAAAGTAAACAAAACCCTCCAAAATATTTATTCTCCCTAAAAGCATATCTACAGTTAGACTCCAAGTCTGCATTACACATCTACATAAAGTTGTCTTCACTTTCATGTGCTAAAGCCACATGAATCTCAGACAGGGGAAGAGGAAAACAAATGCTCAGTTATTTTTACTGACCTGTCCAACGATATAGCTGTAGAATCTCAGCTAAAATTAATGAAAGCTGAAAATACTAATCCCAATATTTTCACTTTGACTTGATTAGAAATACTGTGTGTGACCATGAGTAAGTTTAACAGATATCAGTTTAAACATCACCCTCATAAAATATACTTCAAAAATGTGGCAGTATTAAGACTGACAAAATCTTAGAAAGGACAGCTATTTACCTTGTAATCAATTTTTTGCTGTATCTTCTTTCATATGCTGCACTGATAGCTAGTGATGCCACAAAAGAACAATCTGACACTATTGTCTGCAAATAAAAGAAAATGGCGAGGACATTTACTAATATTTAGATACTGAAAGACAAATGCGTTGTGTGAGAAGGGAAGCAAAGTTGTCATTTAGTAGTTCCCTTCAAAAGGGAAGGAATTTGACCCAAGAGAAGCAAAGTTACTACTAAAGAGGCAGGAAAAGTATGCTTGCTCAACACTAGGGCCTAACAGAGCAAGGCAGAATTAAAAGATTTACTAAAGACAAGCAGAAACAAGTGCAGATACCTCACCTCATCATCCACATACACTTAACCCCACCTTCCCAAACACATTGTGTAACATAAGCCAGATGCAAATGGCAGAATCTGTTGCTGATTTCAGAATAACTTGGTCCATTATGCAACTTAGCATTAAACAAGATGTTTCCACTGTTTTTAATGGGCCACTCCACTTCCTGTCAACTAAAAAGTTAAAAATCTTGCCCAGCACTTTCTGCATGCAATAAATTAAGTAAAGAATTTACCACAGGGTATGCCTTGCCATTTTTGATGCTAACTTTACCACTGCTTTTGAAAAAAAGGGATTTTTGCTGGAATTCATATTTTGATTTTCATTTCTACTGTTAACATGTCTGTTGTCATGACTATAAAATACATGGAATCTAGGGAGGTATTGTTTACTGATTTTATTTATTTATTCTTAAGAGGGTCAAGAAAAGCTCTCTCACACTTGGGGGTTCCTTTTTGAACAAGTATTCCTTTTCACCTTTAGAGGGTCCCATATTCTCTGCAACAAACTCAAACAGCACACGCTTCTCTTTAGGAACAACTTACCTGCTTTATGCTGAAACTTGATACAGTATAAATCATCGTAGGGTTATTTGTTAGATCATCTGGTCGCACCCACTTGGCAAATATTGCTTTCTGTTTGGGGGATAATGGTAACTTGCCACATTTATCACTAGATTTAAAAAAGGAGAAGCAGCAATAAATCCACAGCAGTTCAGAAAAAACTTCTCATGGTACATCTTATATAACTGATACATAGTAGAAACATATGCAAAACAGTTACATAGCTTTGCAGGTGTTTTATAGCTGTATATATAAAGAACAGTGCTGTAAAGTTGATGATTTGGGGGAAAAAAAGCAAAAGCTAGTAAAAACATGAAATAAAACCTGCAAGCTTCCTTCATATAAGACTACACAAGCAGAAACCCAATTTTTCCCATTTACTTCCAAACAATGAATTAATAATAAAAAGCTTCCTTGGTCCTGAAAATATTGAATTTGTCTGATTGCCAAGCCTTTAGTAGAAAACTGAAGAAAAAAAGAGGTGTATTTTTCTACTATGTCTGTGTGATCTGAACCTATATCACTGCTCATGCATAAAGCCTAGCAGTCACGTAGCACTCTTCCTCTGAATAATCCTTCGCAGAAGAAACAACTATCATTTTCATTTTACAGATGGGATAACCGAGGCAGAGGGAGCTAAACTGATCAGGAGGCAGCAGAGTCAGGAAATGGACCCAAAACTGCCAGCCCAGTCCAGTACCCCAAAAAGCCAAAACTAATGTTCCCCTTATAGGCCACAACAGCAAAAGTCCTAAAGAGCAGGATCAGGTCACACTAAACAGTCCTAAGATCAGCTTGGAAAAAGTAAGTGGTAGTATTTAAATATCCTGACCTGAATTATGATTAAAATCCTACTTAAACAATTTGAAGTTCTAAAAGAGAAAGCATAACCGTATGGGATATGGAAAAGTTTTAGAAATAAAAACAAGTGTAAGTTTAGTAATTGAATAGCACTTACGAAAACGGCATAGGGAAGGCAAAACGTTCCCTCAAATCAACACTCATGAAAGGGACATATTCAATACCATTAATTTTTGAAGTCTTTCTGCAAGTCACAAGAGAAAAATATAGTTACAAACCTATATATCATCTTTCAAAGACTAAGCCCCAGGAGATAACAACAAAATGTAATGTTTAAAAACTGCAAAGACATGGTGCTTCTGAAGACAAAAAGCACTCTACCTCTTGAAAAGGAAACAAGCACTGTATTTATTTGGTCTTGAAATGCGCAGTACTTGATGGCTTGGTTACTCATCCTGCAAGTGCATACTTGTGGACAAATCACCATGACTCTGCAGAAAAATGATTATCAGCCACACACCTTTTTGTAAGTCTAGAACTCGCATTTAAAAATGTATTCATTTATCTAAATAGAATTTCCCAAGTCATCTTTCACCTCTCTTTTAAAAGACTCTGAGTGTGTAAATTGGGAGCAATTAACAATTAATGACATTTAATCTAATTATGGGAATATTTCGAAACACTGTCAAACAACAATAACAAATGAAAATATTGCACACATTTATTAGTATGTCTTAGATTAAAATGCACAGAACACTTTTTTTAAAAGCTGAATCATACTTAAATGTGAATGTAATTAAAGTTTCAATTATAACCAAGGAGTTAGCTGAAAAAGGTATGTGAAATATTTTTCAAAACAAATGATGATTAAAGACGCAAAACAACTTGAAGTTCTCTGGCACAACTTAAAAAACAAAAACACCCCCTCCCTCCCCAACAAAAACAGAAACATACACTGCACAAACATTGTAAGAGAAAAAAAGTGAATTTTTGATTAAGAAAATTTTTACTGCTCTGCAACTTTTCAAATGCACACACATTTCTATCTTTAGGAATATATCCTTCATCCACCTAAGTCTCTTAAAGTCAATGAGCAGACTATTTTACATCAAATCATACTGTTGAGCACCACCTCCATCACAATTTTATTTGTTGCATATATAGGAGGAAGAGAAGGAGGAAGGTCAAAACAGTTGTTGGACAATATATTTAAGATACATTTGATAAAGACTTCCAAGTTCACAATTTAGGCTAAAAGTTTTACAGATTCTTTATTATTTGTGACTTATCCCACCTCTAATAAGAATCAATGCAAATGGAAATCATTCCAACAGAAGGCACAATCCTGTAAAATATTAAAGCTTCCTCAATTTCCAGTGAAGTAGTAGTTGTTACTTCTCTAAAAACATCTTTGCACCTCACAGAATTGGATCTGTTGTGAACTCAGTTAGGTAGGATATGTGTAATGTAAAAAAAACAAGGCTACTAAAAATAATATGGCAGCCAAATACAAAAAAGTGGTGTTTAAACTCTAGAAAGCGCACTATGTGAATAAAAGACACTAATTACATCATCAAAGAGAATACTAGAATTTATTAATGTGTAGAAAATAGCAGCAATGGTGTTTGTAAGAGATAGCTTTGCAACCCTCTATTTATACACCTCATACTTATGCTGCTTCAATCTATCGTATTAGACTTACGCAAACGGTAACACTTGAGAAAAGCTGTCCTCATCTTACCTGAGTACTTCAATCTCCTCTGCAGTGTATCTCTGACCTTGAGATTCACTGGCTTGTACTGCTCTGATTGTCTGTGGTTTATCATTTAAAGAAAAATCAGGTCCCAATGGAAAGAATGTTCTGACTGGCTGATTTGGTTTAACTACAGTTGACTTCTCCTTCTGAGATGACTTTGACATAGATTCCTTCAGTGCCTCTGCTCTAAAACAAAAAACACATTCTGTTTACAACATTAAACGTATGGTAATAATTCAATTATTTATTTGCTAGTTCGTGCTCCTACATATGTTAAATTGGATGGACAAACGCCCACTTTGCCCAATACTGCTTATCCGAAGAAAATCAATTCATGAACAATATGAAGACAAATGTTCAGAAAATTCTGAATGCCAGTACCTCTTTATGTTCCTGTTACAGAGTCAATAAAAATACAGCATTTGTAATTCACTTATAAGCTACTTTTGGCAGAACTCATTAGATTTTTGTCACCTTTAAAATTATGCTAATAAGAGAATATATGCAAGTATTCATTATCTGGAACATCAGAGTAAGACCACTGAAATCCAGAGAGAGAAAACACCTTTTAAAATGATTCACAAACAGGAAACAAAAACAATTTCCTAACTGCCTCTCCCACTCTGCTATGAGCCAGGAACAGAGTGATAATCCACCAGTATTGGCTTCAGCACCTCCTACTGTGCTGCTTCCTCTCAGAGCTCCAGGTTTTAATTTGTCTAGCAGCTACCATGCCAGTAAAGCCCCACTGCCATTCTCACAATCCAGCGTATGACTTGCAGTTCAACTGCTTGAAGACCGTCTATTTTTGTTGCTGCATTAAGATAATGGATAGTCACATGTATACGAATCAATATATTGTTCTTGAACACAGACTGAAATGTGCTCAAAATCAGCTGAAACAGCACAGAAGCTAGTATTCTAAACTCCATTATATAGCTAATTTAAAAGGAGTTATACTGAACTTGTATTCGTGTAACTGGTTTTRGAAACACAACCCAGTAGACCTACCCTTACAGTTACATTGCCACCTTTAACCTAAGCATTTTCCAGTTTCCAAGATGTCTTCATTATGAAGAAAAGATGCTGACACCCTGACTCAGTGCTTGCCTGAATTTGGCATCTTTATAGAAGCCAAAAATTATAATAGACTACTATGATCTATATCTCTGAGGACTGAAGTGGTGCATTGGCACTAAAAAAAAATACGCAGTCCCTCCCTAATTTGGCATGTCCCAAGGTCCCCAGAGGATTGACACAACAGTTACTTTTTCAGCTGTATAGCAAGTGGCAGCTAGCTACCAGAAGAACACTACACAAGCTGCTTCTAGCCAGAATCCATGCTCTTTCCAGCACAAAACAGACAGACTAGATTAGATAATCCAATTCATAGGGTGCATTTAATCTTGATAGCAAATATTTATGCTAATGTTGACTATACTCACCTATCCAGTGCTTGTCGAGCCAGCTGTTTCAGTTTTGACTGAAGGCCTGTTTCTGAAGTTTCAGTAGCCTTAAATACAAAACAAAAGAAAAAGCTACACATTGAAAAAAAAACAGGTTAAAAAAAGAAATCAGTTTGTCAGATTTCACACTTGTAAGTTACAGCATCAAACAGTAACTAGCTATTTTTTCCAATTCCCCCTTGAAATTAGTAGATACGGGTTTTTAATGTTGGCATAAAAAGCATACTAAGTAAATGAATAGCATTTTGCTGTTCTAGTGAGTGTTCAGAGTGATATTTAAAATGCTTGAGCATGGGAAACACTGTATACGTAAAAAGTTTGCCAGAAGAATTAATCATACTAAAACTATGGGCAGGAGGAAGGCAAAACACATTACTTTAAAACACTACTGAACTTAGGTGTGTTCCAATTCCTTTCCCCCTTCCACCCTCAAATGAGTGAAAAATAATCATGGAAATTTAAGACAAAATAAAATAAACTTGAAGGTTTTCTTTCATTAAAAAAATCTGCTTCCAAGTCAAAAATCTTGTTCTTGCACACGTAAGGCATAAAATTATCTATGACAGGGCACCAAAAAAGGTATTAAGAGTGCTAACTTCTATTATCAGTTGGGTAGTCAGCCATGACAGCTTAGTCATACAATCAATTTATACTTGTTTTTCTTACAGGTGAAGCACGGCTAGTGCAGCTAAGCAGTCTACAAAAGGCACAACATGGGGTGTGGCTTCTCCTGTGACACCCATAAGCAGGTTTCAGGTTTTAGCTTTGTATCATGACTCACTCTCCCCAGTCAGTTAGATCAACCGGGAAAAACAAAAGGCAAGCTACTTTCACCCTATGAAACAAAATTAGAAACACCCTCTATAAGATTTCTTTTTGTGATCTGGAAAGAAATTACGCTGAGGGATTCTTGGCTGGAAAAGACTTTTAAAGATTTATGAAGGTAAGCAGCGGAGATGGTGCACCAGCAGACCTGTCCAGGAGATAGCCATACAAGAAAAGGAATGGCTGCTCTCCAAGCACTTCAAGGGTAGAGGAAGAGACAAATCTCTCCACCTGAATATACTGAGCAGAAAGCAGGACAGAAGCAATACTTCAGGATAGGAGAATTCCTTCAATCTTCTTTCATCCTGGGAAGAAGAAGGTAGTTTTTGATCCACCTGAGGGATAAAGCCTACAATCATCTTATCAAAAATAATATCCTAGTCAAGATTAAAAGAAACTTCACCAGTAACTGCAGCTAATGAAAGACCAGGTAAGAGTACCTGTTATTTGACCCAATTTCAGATTAGCTACTATATATGTAAGTAATATCTGTATGCACTGATACAACAGAAGGAGGAATATAGCAGAGGAAAACCAGTACAGTGCCACAACAGGTTTTATATAATAGATGGAAGAAGTTCTGATCCAGCTAATCAAATGGAAGAACTACATCAGTTTTATGAGCCCTTAGTCTGGTTACACGGTAACAGCAGGGTTTCTGAGCCTACACAGAGCCAGGAATTCAGAGCACAGAAGTGCATACCCTAGTATGTAGCAATAGGAATGTTCCCCTCCCAATACCCACATATACGTACATTATAAAAAGGGAAGAGAAGAGAAAGAAGAAAAACAGACTTGGTGGAGTTACATCATGATGGTGAGCTCTTCCTATGAGTTAGTTATGGCAACTGGTCTTAACAGAAAAAGGCAGTACCTGCAATTATGTTCTATAGCACTTATATAATGGCCAATTTATCTGTACCACTTATTTCAGTGTGAACAGAATTCAATCATAACGGCTTTAATGTTGAGCAGTGAGTAACTGAGTAACATTTTTACTAGTTTTGGCATCAGTGGACCATTATATTTTTGGAAAGTATTACTCAAAAAAATTTCCCTTAAATTATTTCCTATATCATATTAAGAAAGTAATATAGCTGACACATTATCAACTCATCTTCTTCAGTTTTAATTGTTTTTAAATTTCTGTTTTAGTGTCTCACTGGCTCCCAGACAAAATATGAAAAAAAATTCCAAGATTATTTTTAGGTTTTAGTATAATGGGGTTCAGAGAAAAGAAATCACAAGTCCCCGTAACTTTACAGTGCTGAGTAACAGCATAGCATCAAGACTGGAAGAAACATTAAAAAAAAAATTACTGGAAAAAAGATTCAAAAATAGTTTTTAGAAATACAGGTACTCCATTTTTAAGCCAGCCTTTAAGGGTCAGTTACTTGTGTAAGTGGAAGAATTTCTTACCATCACATAATTCCACCAAGTTAACTTGTAGCTTAACATACTGTTTTCAAACAGAGTTCCACCGCTTCTGTGTACAACTCTATAGCTTCTTCTGCACTGCCTTTGTCATCTTCGTCAAAAGCCTGCATAACTAGGAAGCGAGCACGCTCCAAGTCCAACTGTTGTTTTGACTTCAGAGGGTCTGTGTTCTGTGACTGAACTAAATGAAAAAGGAAGTATTTAGTATGTAAAAACATCCTTAATAAGGTACTGACAAACACTAGCACTTCTAATTAGATGGGTAATATCTATTTTTTGGCTGGAAACCGAAACTTTTTAAACTTTGCTAAAGACATCTTTGCAAGGACAAAAAAAGTAGAACCAAGAAAACAGAAAATCCCCACACAGGAACCAGAGATACACTCTCAGGATATTTCACACATCGAATAACAACGTAAATAAAATAGCTTTCATACAATGTTAAGGAAAAAGTTATTTAATTACATAAAATACGGCAATGTTTCTGAAAACATACCACCTGTTGCAATACATGAGTTCCTTAAGTATCTATCTCATCTAATATTTTTAATAATAACCTGAAGAATAAGAGAAAGTGCACTCTCATCAAGTTTGCAGATCATGGCAAACCAGGAGGTACAGTCGATATACTCAAGGACACGATTATTATTCAAAGAGACCTAGATAAACTAAAGTAATGGGCTGACAGGAACCTCCTGAAATTCAACAAGGACAAATGCACTGCCCTGCATCTGGGACAGACTAACACTCTACAGGGTACAGGCTGCAACTGCCTGGCTGGGCAGCAGCTCTGCTGAGAAGGGCCTGTGGGTCTTGGGGGATGGTAGATAAGCAGGAACCAGCACGGTCCTGGCACAGATGAAGACTAATGGCATCTGGGACTGTATCAGCAAGAGCATGGCCCCAAGATCGAGGGAAGGGATTATCATCCTCCACTTGGCACTCAGTAGACCCCATCTGGAATACTGCATCCCTGTGGGGGTCCCTAAGACATTTGGGGCTGGAACGCTCAGCCTGTGAGGAAAAGCTGAGGGAGCTGGTCTTGCTCAGCCAGGAGAAGAGATGGCTTCAGGGTGTGTGGGGGGCTAACAGCAACCTGCCAGTCAGTGAAAGGAGGTTACAGAGAAGATGCAGTCAGGCTCTTTACAGCAGTGCACTGCAGGAGAAAGAGAGAGAGACTATAAATTGAAGCAGGGGATATTCCAACTGGCTATAAAGAAAAAAAGAGTTCTCACTATAAAGACAAATATGGACTGGAGCAGGACCCAGAGAGGATGGGGAATTTCTGTCTTCAGAGGTTTTCAGAACCTGACTGGACAAAACCCTGAGCAACCTGGTCTGAATTCAGTGTCGACCCTGCTTTGAGCAGGAGGTTGGTCTAGAGACCTCCTGAGGTCCCTTCCAGGCTCAGCGATCCTGTGATTCTAAATGAGAATTACACATGTACAAGAACTGGAGATTTTGCTCTAAGCTGAAATAGTGACATGGGATCAAACAAGGAAATCCTTACGAGAGCAAACAGCTCTCTCCCTCTCAAAGTTAGTAATTCTACATAAATGCCAGAACCACTTGCTCCAAATCCATCATGCAGCTGAGTCTTAGATACAAGTATTGATTTGTTCCTGATCATTTTCCTGTTCCTATGTTTCATTAATTCCTCATGTTTGTTGTACAGCTGTGGTTCCTAAGAATATTTAAAAGGAAAGAAAATTCGCATCAAAGTCCTTAGGAAGTCACTATGCTTCATTTCCGAATGCTCATTGTACCTGTGGTCCTTCACAGAGAAAGATAATTATGAAAAACAGAGCAAACATTACAGATATATATTTCACAGCACCAAAAAGCCTTCTACTCAATTCATTTAAACAGAGGTTTGATTAGAAAGCTCCTTACCCACCTGCTGAATGGAGGGCTTGAACTCTCTCCAAGTACTCATTTATTTTTTCTTGAATATTTTCCAAGTTTGACCCTGCCATCCCAGCATAAATCAAGGCTTGTGCAGCTTCCTGCAGGGAGAAGAAGTTGAAACATAGTTAATATTTGCTGCCTGGAGCATAAACTGAGGGCCTGTAGGAATGATGAGCTATATGAAAGCAAACCGCCACATCTGCATAAAGGCTCAGTGGCTGTTAGGAAAATCTGCTGGAAAAGAACAAGTTTGAAATTATAAATAAGACCAGTTCTCATCTGTTCAATTTCATGCACATGGGACAACCTATAAAACTATAATAAATCTCTTTAGATGCTATAAATATGGATCTCAGGTCTGTCTGTATTAGTCAAAAGCATGGCTTAAGGGATTTTAAACAACACATTTTTTCAAGCATGCACTTAACTGATTTAAGTAAAACCCACAGGTCACAAACTGCCTTTTATTTTTAAAAGACTTCAGATTTAAGGTTGGAAAAAAAAAACCCTACTCACATTGCCTGCATTTAATCTGATAATAATGAGAAGTGAATCAATACAAAGGCTTTTCAAACTAAAATGCATGAAATTTTGGTTTATAAATCACTTTCTATTAGTACAGCCAGCAGAAAGCTATCAAATCTTTAAGTGCTACAAAATTGAAAGTTCTCAGCTCCTCAAATTTTGATCTTTAAAGGTTTGTATGCATACAAAACACTGGATATTGACGGAAGCTTACTTCCAGGGGGGAGAATAGGTCTCCAGCTTGGAAGCATAGTATGTTATCTGCATTAAGACTTCTTCTACACTGTACAAATTTATTAAGAAAAAATGCTTTCAATTCTCTAAGCTCTCTACTCATTCACTGAATTTATGAAAAATACATAAGGTTTGGCAGGGTTGTAATGAACAGCTCAGAGCTGACTCAGTCTCAGAAACATGCAGAAAATTGAATTCTGTCAACCCCCAAAATGATGATAAAATATCTTACTTGTCCTCCTTCTTTGCATACAAAGTGCCCCACTTTTGTGGCAGTGCCTGTCTTCCCAACAGCAGCAGAACAGAGGCAGTCACGGAGCAGGCCAAGCACGTAGGAAGCAGAACAATAACTGTCAGGAAGCTGCTCCATAAAGATAGTACTCAGGAAGGCTGCTCTGCAGAGAGCAAGCACAGAGCCACGGCCAGAGAGTCACTTGCTTGCTTTATGACTGTGATTTTGTTCAGCTTATCAGTCTGCACCCCTAGGCATCTGCCTAGTTTGCCCAAACTTAAAGCTGATCCTGGCACAGCCTGTGCTTATTATTAGGATAATTTTTTTTATTGACAAGCACCACTGAATTAGGTATTACTTACTCCCTGTCAACATCCACCACCATACTACATCACATAAAATGTGTCCACTGCAACACAAAGGTAGAGAAGTTCTGTTTCATTTATATGCAGCAATTAAATACCGTTAAGGCCTAGCATACAGCTGTCCTTGGGAAAAACAAAGCACTTATAGAAATCTGCCCAAAGAATGTGTGTATTTGTCTGTGGTATACCACAAGTACAGATAAAATATGTATTATATCATAATGGTAAGTTGTTTACATATAACACAAAGAACCAATGTGGATTTTCAGACTAGTGCTACAAAAAAAAAAAAAATACATAATTGATGTTTATTCTGTGATTTCAAGCACAACTGTTTGGCCTGGTTTTTAGATGCAGACAGAGGAAAAAAGGTCATTTGTGTATTAAGCCTCTAAAGGACTGAAGCAGTCGACCAACTGACTGCAGAGGCAGCATGTCAACTGTCTCCAGTGAGAAGACTGAAGTGCAATTCAGAGTCGGTATTTACAATCTCCTCAATATCACTACTGTTCTTTGCCATGACGAGTGTGTCACAATCACACTAAGCTAACTGCTGGTCATCAGTTTGCAAGTTGGTAGCTGCTGGTTGACAGTCAAGCTTGGCAATATTCTTCAGCAGTTTTGTTGAAGTCATCAGCTGCCCAAATCTGTTTCTGACATTTCTGTATAGCATCTTTATCAACAAGGCCACACTGTTACCCTAAGCTGATTCACACACAGCCCTCCTCTACAGTCTGTCAAAAATTCCACTATAGGAGGAAGTGAACAGCACTTGCTGGCCATAGAAACTCCATTCGGGCAAGTCAGTTTGCTGACTATCAACAGCAGAATGTAGCATTTGCCATGTTTCCTTCTTAAGTCAAGTTCTTGCAGAATTGAATTCAGCACCCAAGCTTTCCCATGTCCGTAGTAATCATGACACCAGTGTGCACTGAACTGCTTCGAGCAGTTAGTGAGGAAGTTGGTGACAGCTCTGAGTTTACTTGCACTGTCAGAACATGCATAAAGCACCTCCAAAATACTAGATCCTATTTCATGACTACTTTTGTTCAGTCTAATAGTCAGTGATTCTTCAGGCAACGTCTGCAAAGCCAAACCTATCTAGTCTAAATTATGTATAAAGAATCCAATCGATATATGTATACTTGCTCAATATGCACAAAAAGCACTTGATGAATACATGCTGAATTTGCTCTCCCCTGTCCCAGTCAAAATCAAGTTGAATACCAATGCCTTCAAATATCATCTGACACAAGAGTCAATACCCAGCCTTGGATTGCCAACAGCCACCTGTTTGAATACTAGAAGTGCTTACTGCAGAGATGAGACTCAGAGCTCTCCTCATACAATGCAGTGCCCATACTCACACTGCTCTCTGGCCTAGCTTCTGTAAACCACAATGGATTTTCTAGATTATACTCATGTAGCTTGAGGTGCACCAACGCTACCAGAGATGCAACTTTGCTCTTAGCAAGAATATCACACACATACAGCAAGTGAGAAAGATTTTCCTTGTACAAAAATTGTACAGAAACAACTGTCTGCACAATAAAGATAGTTTTCTTCTGTTGAGCATGTAACAATTTTCCAGATATGCTGAGAAAAGTATTGTAATAAGCAGCTGCACTGTGCACAGCCATCAGACCATGTACACACAGTTATGGACCCCTGTGCTTATCAGCATTGTTACTGGTAATTATACCTCTTACATACATGTTCACACACTGTTTTATCTGTTGACAGCTCACCCTACATTAACAGCCAGGTTAAAAAAAGATACTCTCCTTCTTATCCTGTCACACTTAACATCGTCGTGTGAAAGGGAGGATCCACAAACATGCACAGGCCCACAATGATTATAAACACTGTATTTTTCATACATTTCACAGACACCCAGCATTCATGAAATAAATGGCCAACTGCAGAGCACTTGGTAAGTTAATGGAAGAGAATTACTTCAGCAGAATGATGGAATATCTGTAACAATTACTGCACCAAAGACAAACACACACTTCAAAAAAAAAATCCCTTCTTACAGGTGAAAAGTAAGAGAGACATGTAACTTTAATGTAACTTTGCAAAGCATAAACCCAACAAAATAAAACAAATTAACACATGCAGAATATTGCATAATGGTTGCACTGAAGCTATCAAATACCATTAGTAAGTCTGGAGATATTGAGGAAGCCACTGAAGCAAGTTCACCCCACTCCAGGTCACAAAGGCCTGAAGCTATGCTGGAAGAGTAAACTCAAAAGCCCGAAGAGATAAAAAGCAGTTTCAGTGCAAAGGATACTTGTACACGGTTAAAGCATAAGTCACATGTAGCATGCAGTCTGAAACTAGTTTATTATTGAGAATCTCATATTTCGCTGTGTACTTGTCTCCTGCAGTTACTTATTTTGTGACTGACTATACAATAGAGTTGTTCCCAGTTGTACACTCAACAGCTTCAATCTGCCCATTTGCAGTTTTCTAAAATGCTCAGCCCTTACATTTCCAATACAAAACATGGGAGACCTTCTAGCATAGCAGAGGGGGGTGGGTGGGTGGGTGTCAGGAATGACAGCTGAGGACAAACGGGTCAGAGACGTTTTTAGCTAGGTTACAACAAAACAGAACAAAGCTTGCTGAGACACAACAAACGTTATGTTTTCATGAGGTGGAAGTAGTGTCCGTACTCACTTTCCAAGTATTGCTGTGCTGATAAGCCTAAGCACGTTAATAAACAGCAACACATAGGCAGTACTCGTTCTCATCCAAAAATAAAACACGGAAGGTGTATTGCGCAACTTGTGCTGAACGACGCGGCTCCTCCAGACCCAGCTAAACTTTCTAGGTGCGTGCGTGGCCGCCTGCTTTCTTTTTCTGCCGGAAACACTATGTCTTACCCGCGGCCAAGCAACCCACCCAATCTCCAGGGCATACCCACGACGGGGGGGGAAACGAGCCGAGGGAAAGTACACCTTCGCCGGAGGGAGGCATGCCACTCCTCTCTCCGCCCGTCCTCTGGGGTGGCAAGGCGGCAGCGGGGGCGGGAGGGGGGAAGGGAAGGGCAGCGGACAGGCCGGTAGCCAAAAGCCGGCCCCCGCTCTAACGGCCGCACCCACCCCGCTCCAACGGCCGCTCTAACGGCCGCTCCAAAGGCCTCAGCGAGGGCTCACGCGCGCCCCCTCCCCCCGCGCGCGCAGGGGGACTCGCGGGGGGGAGGGAAGACCAGGGCGACTGAGGGAACCACGGCGGGAGGGCGAGGGGCACGCAGCGGGGCGCGGCTGCCGGGCAGTCTCCCTTCCTCCCCCCGCCGCCATACCTTATAGTAGAAGACCGCTTCCTGGTAGCGCCCGCTGTGGTCCCGCTGCACCGCCAGCTGCGCGAACTTCACTGCGTCCAGCTCCAGCGCGGTAGCATCCATGGCCAGGCTCCCGCTCCCGTCACCGAGCCCCCTCCGAACCTACCGCCCACCAGCTCCGCGCCCGCCTTCGCTTCCTTCCCGGGCCCCCTACGGCCGGCGCCGGCGCCGGACCCGCCCCATGGCCCCGCCCTCCCCCTGACCCCGCCCACCCGCTCCGACAGCGGCAGCCGAGGCACCCGAAACCTGCCGCGCCCCTCGCGCCGACGCGGTGGGAGGGAGCGGAGAAGCTGCGCGTGCGCCCCGGAGCCGTGGCGCTTTTTTTTTGCTGTGCGTGGGCGTTGCGCTGCGCATGCTCGGGCACGGGGGAGGCGGGGCGGCGGGGGGCGGTGCTCTCGGGGCTAGCCGGCGTGCGCGTGTGCCTGCGTGTGGCGGTTGGGGGGATCACAGGGGGGGTAAATCGCTAACCCGTCCGCTTCCCCATTTAAGAGCCAGTGGCGAAGTGAGCTGGGGACCTGGTTAGGCAGGGGAAAAGTTTTGAGTGTGTTGGTTCCGTCTGTTGGAGCACTAACGGGGGGAGGGGAGTGTTTCTAGTGGAGTCCCTCAAAATATCCAGTGGTTTCTTAGGGACTGTAAGCTGTAGAGATGAGTGACTTAGTTCTCACTGGAAGATATGCTTTGGTCTTGAGACTGGTTCCTTTAGCCATGTAGACAGCACCTTGATTATATGGCTATGTGCCATACCAGTCTGAAGTAGAAAGCAAGTAAGAAAAGGCCTATAACATCAAAACTTAAAATAACAATAGGCTTAAAAATCTCATTGCTTTTGTAGTGATTCAGGTTGGCAAATTGGGTAGTTTTCATACAATTCTGCTGTTCATTTTTTGTCTTCCTCAGGAGCAGTTTCAGGAAAAATCATCATCTTTCAAAGACTGCTGCCTGTGCTTTGTTTTTATTTATTTATTTTTTCCATTATAGTACCTGCACTCCCCATAGCTTCTGTTTTAGGATGAATTCCTGCAGAATGGGAAGGCTGATGTGGTCTGACAGCTCTGGGCTGAGAAACCTTGTAAATATGTGTTCTGACAGGAGTGTCTGCAAGGTGGTGCCTTAGAATAGTTGTTTTTGTGAATTCATAAATTGCATTTGAATGTTAAAGCTAGTTTAGTTGTTGTTTAACTATACATTCATACTTTCAGAGTTTCTACTTAACATGATATTATGAAAGTTTACCTCTGCCTGAAAACACAGGCAGTCACAAACCATTGTTTTTATGAAGTGTAAAAATAATGCCTAGAAACTTATTCTGAAGCCTGCCTTCTTGTGGAGTGTGTCACACTTTCACCCTTTTGATGTCTTCTGACTAGGGATTTCATAAGAGGGGGTAGCTAAACACAGAAATATTAAAATCCATTATTTTTCTCTGTTTTTCTTATATCTAGAGCTAGTGTTCTCACTCTCTCTTCCTTTTCACGCTTTACAGACTACTGATATCCAGTGTGATAATATTTTGAGTAAAAAATGATTGTTACTTGCAGGGATCTGCTATACGGGCTGTTCTTGTAATCTTTGTAGCTTTTTCTTGCTGTTGTGCTCCTGATAAGTCTTTCCCCCCCCTTTTTTTCCAAAGTATATTTTTATGCTACTTATCTGAGTGCAAAAGAAATCCAAATTATATTAAAGGACTTTTCTCAATAAAGACATATTTGTTCAATATTCATTTAATTACTCCATGAAAATGAACTAGGAAGTTGGTCTGCTTCAATTTGACATTCAGAGATAGTACTTGCTAATGGCATAACTCAGCCTAAAATTAATTTGTGTATCATGGTTTTAGACTAAACCATTTACAGTAAAATGAAAATCTGAAATATTTGGAGTGACATGAACCATAAAACGGAGACTGAACTGTACAGAACAAACTGTTGCTATTAGTTTTAACATAAGACTTATCAGCATGTTGCCTTGTATGATACTTTGTATCCTCCGCTTAGCGATAATGTTGTTCCTTCTATAAACATATATGCCAGACACTTACTCCGTAAATGAAACTGAGGTATCTCTTTCAAAGTGGACTCAGAAATTCTGTCACTTTGGAAAATTATTTTTTTATAAATTAATGGACACTGATGTTTGACCTTTTTCAGATAATAAATGAGCTGTATGTTTCTGCTTCTTTTTTTTATAGTCTGCTGTAAAACTCTACGATATGGTGTTAAATGTACAAGAAGTGGTGTAAGATAGTGATGTCTTGCTATGGCCMAGACTTTATCTATAGGTATCAATTTTTGCCTTTTGTTTGTAGTAGTATTTTAGCTTTGGAGCCAGATATAAAAACTGGCTTCCTTTGTTCCTAGCTTATAAGTATGTGTTCTTTCCATCATTGTTGGTATATCCCAGACATTTGAATTCTTATGTCTCTAGTTTGCTGTCTTCCATGATATTGTGCAGAAAATTGCTTCCAGTTACTAAGGTTATTAAATATCGCATGATGTTACTATTTGTGCAAAAGGCTGTTATGCAGTAATAGTAAATAGACAAACTTTACTTGAGCTGCTGCTGTTGGCCAGAAGCACCATTGCTTCAGTCACTCAAAAATAGGCTGGAAGAAGTTTTAAATATGCGCACCTCTGGTAAGAATCCATTCATAAGCAAGAATGATGCTTTGTAAGAGGCAAAATCTGGTAATTGCCAGTGATGCTGACTGATCTCCTCTGTTTCTTGCTGGGAGCGATGTATTACAGTTATCTGACAATGGCTTGCTGTATAAGTACTGGGGAACCTTGTTTCTTTGAGCTTGTATGTATTTAAACCTGCCAGTCCCTCTTCACCCTGCTGTTTTGCATTACAGTGTTTTCTTCCCATTCATTTACTTCCCCTATTATTATTATAATTCCTATTCCTACATTCCTAGTAGGTCTCCTGGACTCCTTTCTTGCCATATCCTTTCTTTCACTGGCATAAATATAGATTGCACATTCAGGTCCTCCTCTGCCTCAGTTTTTCTTACCTCTGGTGATACATGTCCTGAGTTTGCTCTTCCCCATCTTCCACCTTTACCCTTTTCTAATTCCTGTCCTTTCCACCGTCTACTTCCCTTATGTACCTTCCTTCCTAACCTCATCTCATGATTTTTCTTCTCTCCTTCCTGTCTGTCTTTTGCTATCAACATGCTCTGAGAAGACCATTGCTGTATATGATGTCTTCGTATCTTATTCCCTCCAGCTCCTGACTTTTTGCAGAGGCAAAGTCAGAAGAGGGAATCCAGGTGTTGGTTTCTCTCTTTCACAATTCTTTGTTGTTAATAATACTGAATCAGCTCACTCTCATTTGACTTTCCTCTTTGAGATATTTTCTTTTCTTCTTTCTTTTTTGCTTCCATGACACTATTATTTTCTCCCAGCTTCTTTTCCTACCTTCTTTGATTTTGATTCTTGTTACCCTGCCTTTTCCTCTTCTAACAGTTTTCTACATTCGTACTGGAGTGACAGACACCTGCATACTGATGATGGTTCTTACCTTAGGTCAGGCAGTATGCATAACTATTTTCATTTGCTTACAGCCATAGCTTTTAATAATCAACATGCAAAACAAAACTATGATATGATTTGTTCTTCCCCGTGGATTGCTATCAAGTCTCCTCCTGAAAATTTTTCCTTTATTTTCACTCTGTCCATTATAGCAACATAGAGTCAGAAAAAAAAGGCCCATCTCATCCTGTATTCTTCTGAGTTGTGTCTAGGTGATGCTTGTGGAAAGAGTGTAAGAACAGGACAATTTCAGGGTAGCCTTTTCTCCCAGCTTCCTGCAGCCTCTGAATTGAACCCACATTATCATATTTGATAGCTCTTTCTAGGGTTATTGGTTATTTTCAATGAATTTGTCTAATTGTTGCTTTAGCTCAGTTTGATTTTTGGCATTCCAAACAGTTGGTGGGAATGTGTTCTATAGTTTAAATGTGTTGTATGAGATAAGATTTCCTCCTCCCCTTTTTTTAAAATGGTTGCTCAGTTTCATTTTTTGCCCTCCCTCCCCCCCACTCATAAGAAATGAAGATCATATCCCATTTATCTTTTTTAGTTTGCTTATAGGTTTGTATTCTTCCTTCACATTTTTCTTCAGGTTTTTTTTCCTTGTCCATCTAATTTCTTCTTGAACAGAATCCTCTCAATACCTTTGATCTATCTTTGTGGACCTTCTTTTCTATTTCCTCTATATATTCTTTGAAATGTGGTGACCACAGTTATGTGTGATATTAGAGTTGTAAGTGTATCATTGATTTTGTACCTTGTTGTATTGTTATTTTCTGTTTTTCTTCTCTATTTCTTTCATAACCATTCCTCATATTGTTCTTGACTTTTTGACCACTGGTGAGTGTTGACTGAAGTTTTGAGAACTCTCCAGAATGACTCAGATCTCTCCTGAGAAGGGCTGGGTAGTTTAGCATCTGTCATTATGTGCTTAAGGTAGTGTTTTCTCTTCTATGGTTTAACCAACTTTGAAATTCATATGTTTATTGCCTATATACTGATATGAGATCCTTCTGCAAATTTTCATAGTTGTCTTTGACAAATCAAAGAATTCTGTATCCAATATACCTTATCACTTATTTTTTGCCTTTTCCAGATAATTTGAGTTTTTATAATGGTTGACCACTTATTTCAGAAGCAGAAGTTGGATTTGCTGTGTTCAGGTTCTCTAGATGCCTTCCCCTGTTGCCATTTTGAAAACTAGCATCACGTATCTTCTCCTGGTGATTAAATCTGAGATACATCTTCCATCTTGTTTTCTTTGAAGAAAGGCTCCATGTGGAAAACTTTTTAAGTGCCCCTGTACTGAATGTTCTCCAAATTCATATTCTCTTATCAGAGGTAGGAGGCTATCCTTTCTTTCCCTAGGTCTCTTCTGTCCCAAGGTGCTTTCAAAACCTTTTAAAAGAGATGCTGTTCAGATGTTTATCATATTTGTTAACTTGGTGGACAGTATTATTTGGTTGCTTCCTTGGACTATGCTGTTTTATGTCTAGTCAGACTACAGGTAGCTTCCTTCTATTTTTAAAGTTCCAAGTACAGCAGGACTATGATATTTCACCACTGTAGCATAATAAATATTTGTATTGGAATCCCCTTTTTGATATTTAATTTTATTACTGAATAATCTCTTTATTCTGTGTTAAAAGACTGTAGATTTATAGGTTGTTCAATTTGATCTAGAACCAGGTAAAATTATTTTATACATGTGATGGATAATATTTTAAAGACCTGTGCAGGCCTTAGACCTCCAAGCATGCACCAGAGTGACACGTTAAAGGAAATAAAACAGTTCTCCAAACCATGAGTGTCTGCTTATGGTTCAGAACATTGCTGAAAATGAATGCCTCTTTCAACAATAAGATGTTTAACCTGTATAAGCAATGGTTAAATTCATACTGCAATAATTTACAGAAATCTTGCTTATATTTTCATCAGCAATGTAGGAGCAGCTCCTTTTATCTATGTTTGTGGATTTGCTTTGGTTGGGTTGTTCCAGAACAGATTTGATTAACAGGTGATTGGAGTTTGTATATATTCTCTAATGCATAAAATGTTGTCTTAAACAGCCTATGAGATGTATCACCAAATTGTTGCTAAATAGACTGCCTTAGCATTTATTGCATTTTCAGGGCTGAACCCTTACCTGTTGATTGTATTAAACACTTTTCACTTCAAAAGGAAATTTTTCCTTGATTGAAGGCTTCAGAATCAGACCCTAGAAATCTAATTTCATACAGATACCACTAGTGGAAATCAAGAAGCCAGGTGAAGAACAGCTGAAAATAAAACCTTGAAGTGTGCATGCAGTATTATAATTATTAATACACTATAAAGCACTTTTATTGATAGAGCTTTGAATATATGAAACTACTTGTGTTCCACCACTAGATGTCCRTGTAGCTGTTAGATTGAAGTTAGAAATTTTTGCATGATTAAAACAACATAAGTTGAACAAATAGATTTTTAGTTTGGATCTGGTTTAGTTACTGCTGTGACTGAAGTTCTGGTTCACTTCTGTTCTGAAGTTTTGTTAGGCTCGGAATAACAGAGATTTAGGTTTGTATTTTGGAGTCAGAGTGGCTAGAAGATTTGGGGATCCCCCCTACCCCAAAGAATGGAGAAATGTCAGCACGAGAAAATCATGTTAGTTATTTAATTGCTCCCTTGCAAAGTACTATGGTTCTCTAAAAGTAGAGTTCCTCTTTTTACAGTTCTAGGTTACTGGCTCAGAACTTTCTTAGAGGCTGTAATTTTGCAAATCTGTTTGGTCATGATAAAAGGGCCCATGATTCTAACTATGGAAAAAGGAAAGAAACATAGAAAAAGTATTTGGATAGAAACAATATTCTTTACCTGTAGTTGTTAGTAAGTGCAGTACTTTGGGGAACTGCTTCTGCAGATTCTTTCTTTTGGCTGTGTTGCCTGGGAAAATAATAATGAAAAGGAAGACTTCATGGGAGAAGTTTTAGAGTGAAAAGCACAAATGACATTGTAGAAACTATGGCATTAATTAAGAGAACTTCATGTACTATTTATGTGTATATTTATATATATATTTATATATAAAAATAGATGGCATGCGTCATTCCAGTCTGATATAATCTTGTAAAATAAGTGAGAGAAGGTTCTGCAGTGAGTCATGGCTGTGTTGCATTCCTCAATTTAATCAAAACATTCCTGGGTTGATGCTGCTTTATATTTAATCACCAGATAGTTGTAGGAAATCTGTTAAATCCTGAAACTGTTGCGGTCCTCTCCCATCTACTTAGATTCCCAAGATAAATTGTATGGTTTTGCAAAGAGCCCACAAAACTCAGTTTTAGTTCACATGAAATTCAGTAACACTTAGAAAGAGATATAGTATATTGACCAAGCAGAGCCAGAACCAGTTTTGTGCTTTCTAAACGAAACTAATACAAAAATATTACGGAGTGCGGTAGAGGGAGGAATAAAACTTTTGTTCAAGGCTCATACACGTAAGCTCTTCTGTGTTAAGACTGTGTGAAAGGAGTATTGAATTCAGGTGAAATTGAATCTGTTGAAGTGGAGGGAGTTGTTGCCACTGACTTTGCCAGGGACAAGACTTCCCTCTTTTTTTGGAGACTGGGGAGAGTCTTACGAGTAATGCAACTGCATTTGGGAATCAAAGGTCTAGTTGGAATCATTAGTGCTGGGGTAGATTGACTAAGGTTATTTCTTCTCTTAGAAGTGTTTCATGCCTTCTGTGATGACAACGGAGTCATTACAGTGTAAAGGAGAATGTAATTTCTATGTTGTCTTTCACTTATTTATCTTTACAGGTGATCAGAAGAATTATTCTGATCTACCCTAGAAGGTATAGTGTGCTGGTCAGCGTGCTCTTTTATTGCCATGAGCTCTTTCCTCTGACTTTTTGCTTTTTATTGCACTTGGTGTCTACTTTTCAATGTTAATTTTCACCATTCAGTAACTGAATTACAATAGATACATACATGCAGCAGTGTCTTCATGAAAGCTAKATTGTTGCCTAATGGCTACTCTATTCTGCATGTGTTGCATTATGCACCCAGGAAGTGCTCTGGAGCAAACTAACACCTAGGCACCAATAGTTTTTTACTATTTATTTCCTATGTTACTTCTAAAAATCATCAAAAATAGTCAAAATAATGAACATAGCCAGAATTATTATTTTTTAATTTCAAAAAAATAATAAAATGGAGGCTCAAATGCACCTGTAATCCATTGAAAAAGATCTTCTGTAAGGAACAGAGGGTTCCTTACAGGATAAGATTTTTTTTTTTTTTTTACCAGAAGCAACTCATAAAGGATTTATATTGTCTGACATCTTGGAAAAAAAACAATAAATAATTCAGGCTATATATGCTTACTTGATTTATTGAATTCAGCCACAATGGAAAATCAAAGAGTCCCATTTCAATCTAGAAATAAAGACATGATAATGATGTATGGTTATTCCTGGAAAAGCTAAGTGAGTGAAATAAAACTCTACAGCAAGTTACTCATATGCTGAATTTATCAGTGTTCTTTTCTCAAAAATAACACTTTGCTTGCTACAGATCATAGTTTGAAACCATTTTTCATGAAAAAAAATCCAGGACAATTCAATAACAGTTTAAGCAAAAGCACACTGTATTTAGATTTTTAAACATATATGCTGCATTTGGATGTTTCAAAGCAATTAATCTGATAGCTTTGAATTGCATGAATTGGGTGAGATTTGGTACCTTTCCAAGACATTTCAAAGTCAGCGTTGACCTGGTATCATAATACTCTTAGATAAGTTCAAGCTGAGCATGTCTGAACACCTGCTTCTGAATAGGTCGTCTTGTATCTTTGTCATGCTTTACATGCATCTTTGAACTCCCTAGTACATGAAACTACACTAGGCATGGCTGCAGCTGTATACATCATTCATTCTGAAGCCTCGTTTGTTATATATTCAGAAGTTTGCTTTTAAGAAAAGACAGAGTCTTGATGGTAGGTTCTACACTGCATGGGGTTTGAGGCTGCAGTTGATCAAGGAGATCGTGTGGTTTAAGCCAACTGAGGAGACCTATAAATTCTTCATGTGACTTAACCAACACTGATGATCAAAGCAGATGGTGAAATCTGTTAAGAATTTGTATTGTCCTGTAGAGTTCATTAAAAACTCTAATTTCCAAAAGCTATAGGACTTTTGCTTAGTAATTTATTTGTTTTTGTTTTAGGTTCTGTACCTCTTTTTGTGTCACGAAAGCATCTTTTGCTGTACTAAGTAAACCTAAACCTCTGCTTCAGTGTATCTACTGTCTAACTTGAGAAAGTTCTGCAAGGTGATCCTTGGTGATCTCCCCTCACCCCCTTTTCTTTTTTCTTTTTTCTTTTTTTTTCTTTAGGTATTCTTTTGGTGCTACTTATTTTCTTATTTCTGATGAAGGATTCTTAGTTAACATTAATAATGTTATTTTCAAGAAATTTGAATTTAAGCAAACAAGTCCTTCAGTGAAGCTGCTGTTAAACTGCAAGACTTGTACTCGTGAGGGGCAAGGATCTCTTCATCCAGCCTTTTTATGAGGTTTCCAGCAGAGTGAAATTTTAAAAATTCATACAAATGAAAGGAATAGTTTGAAGACACATAGAGGTTAGATTATTACAAATAAGGAGAAATATATTTAGCTTCAGATTTGTTAGCAGGAAGCTTAGTAAAGCTAAGGCAGCTAATTAGATTGAATTAGTTGCTGCTTGATCTTACACTTCTAAGGTGTGACTGATGTTGAGCTACCTGTTGGAGGGTATCAATGGTCTATGGAGGGGGTATATGGAGTTCTTTAACTACAACTTGTTCCCATTCCAGGGCTACCTTATTTGCAGTGTATGTACTGTGAGGTGAAGGTTGTGGTTTTAAACTAAATTCACAGCTGCAGAAGGAAGGCTGGCAGAAGGACAGCTGAAGCTAATATTGGTGGAACACATAAGGATGGTCCTTACTGAAGACCAGTTGTAACTTCCCATGGATCAAGGGGACATCGGTTAGAACCACTGCCACTCCAAATGCTTTGCCTCTCGAGTGGTTTATTCCTGTGGCTATTGGTCATGTGAAGGTTTGGATATTAAGATTATTCATGACTTCTGCTGCTGGAATGGTGTTTTTGTAAGAATATTTTCAACCTGCAAAATTATAATGTGAACTTGATGAGCATCTGCTGCACCATGCCAAGTCCCATGTACATACTTTGACTCTGTAGTACTGAATGGTAAGTGTGAGGTAAGTGAGAAGGAACAACTACCTTGTGCTTACTGTTTTGGGGCATTTAATGTGCATGGACAGCCACTGCGTGAGCTTATGTTAGACCTTGTACTGCAGTGTCTGTATGTAGCCTGTTAATTCCTGCTTCCCAAAGAATTCTTTGGGGCCACGGAGTTTATCAAACATCCAGTTCCAAACTGCATCTGTAACTTTATCTATAGAAGCATGCTTACATGCAATTTAAGTATTAATGCCTGTTTCATGAAAACCGCATACCTAATGTAAATGAGACTCCAGAGTCTGAAAAAGATGCTTCCTAATCTTGCAGCTGAATCTGGGCATGTGGAATTCATTGGTCCTTTTTATGTACATCTAGTTGCAAGACTGGCATTGTACCCCTTTAGGAAGACCTCAAGCTCGTTTTGTAGTCTCAAGCTTTGAACTTTTTTTTTTTTAATTTCATCTTCAACCCTTCTGATAGATTATAGCTGTATCAAAATGGGTTAAACATCAATTTTCATTGTTCGGCATTTCCATGTTTAAATGTGGAAAGTTTGAAGAAAATTCACAGTATCATTTGGATTTGATGAAAAGGTCAGCTGAGTGCACTGTGGGGAGACTGACTTTCTTGTTAAATAGTTGGGATCATAGTAATTGTCTCTGTGGATCATGAATAAGCTCCTTTAGTAGATGATTGGGTAGTTGGGTAGTATCAGTAGCCACTACTGATAATAAAACTGATCCATAAACTTTCCCTTGTAACTTGCCTGATTCTATTGCTCGATATGCTTACTGTCATTGAGAAACATTCATTTTTTTAGTTAAGATGCTGCTTTAAACAACAAGTAAATTCTTAAAGGATCTCATCAAATATCCTTACTCTTACTATCTTTCAGGGTCAGTAAGACATTGGATGGCTGAAGATCTTTTTCCTTCATGGATGCATGGATGATCTTCATTACTGTACTAATGACAGAGGCCAAGAAAACATTTGAGTTAATATTTAGTTTTGGAGATCTCTCTCTCTCTCTTTTTTTTAATATAAAAATGTTTTCATGTTTTCACTTAGAAAATCTAGGTGAAAAGAACAAATATATATATGAGAGAATAAGGAAAAAACTGCTCAGAATACCTTTAGTGGGAACATGCCATAGGAATTCCTCCAAGACAATTTTGATCAATCCTGGTAAATGTCGCACTGCTGCGAATTTGTCCTCATCAATGGAGAGAATCAATTTGACAGCACACAGAGTAAATACCAAGCCTGTATCTTCAGCTTTCCACAGTTTTTCACCTCGTGTACAAATAAATTTGTGCTCAGTCAAGCCTTTTTTGTATAGAATATTTCCATTTTTAAATCTTAGGGGGTGATATGATTTATTTCATTTTTTGGCAAGAGGCCAACTGTTATAAGCATGTAAGCAGAGAAGGGGAAGACAGATCTCGCAATAACTACTACTGGCTGACTTTGCTTTAATTTCTCTAGGTGGATGTTTATGCTGAAGATTCTGTGCTAAAATAATGCCACTTGCACTGCATAGGACAGACAGCAGAAAAAATAATGAAGTCCTCATGGCACAAATGTGCATGTAATGGTGGACTTTATTCAGTTTACTTAAACCTTTGAGTAATCTTAGTGAAACAYTTGAGGATAAAGTTGTTCATGTGCATAAGTGTTTACACAGCTGAAACAAAAAAAAATTCTGTGCACTTTACTTTTGCATCCCTTAACCTAACCGTAACTCTCCAGCTATTAATAAAACAAGCAYGCAAAAAAACCAAAATCTAGTCAGTTCCTCAAATGAAAAGCCAGCCATTCTTCTTTCCTTCTGTAAGTAACCAGAATCTCCCTTTAGTCCTATGAGACCAGGGTGTAACATGTAACTGTGTGATAAAATAACACAAGGCATAATCTAGTGTGTAGTGAGTTTTATCCTCCTCATTACAGGGTTTCCACTTTGAACTACCAAAATGAATTCAAACTGCCACTTGAATTAGTTGAAAATAGTCTTTTTAACATAAAATGGAACAGTACAATTGGAATGAATTAATGACAGAAGACCCTTACCTGAAAATGTCACTTTCCAACCTGTCTGTCATCATCCTATAACCTTTCCACCTGGAGATAGCTTTGCACGTGTCTCACTTTTGTTGCATTATGTATGCATTGACTATTTAAAAATTTTTGCCCAGTAGGACATTCATTCGGCTTTCAGTGAAATACGTCTCCCTCAGTAGACTGAGTGAACAAAAGGATGTTCTGAAACGTCTATCTGAGCTAAGACAATTCCTGCACTTTGTTTATTTTCTAGGTACTACAAGCAAGGAAGATGGCAGAGAAAGTAGTCTAGAAACCAGAACTGGGACCTCCAACCTCATTGGTAGATGAATATTGCTTTGTTTTGCTGCCTAGAAACAGACAAATGGAGGGATGTTTATAAGCATTTTGGAGCTGGAACCAGAGCAATCTGGAAGGTATAGCTGTTGAGGAGAAAATCCCCAATTTTCATTACAGAAACTTGTCTTTCATGCACTGTTCTATAAGTGACTCTTGCACATGTTTTTATAAATTAAGTGGATCTTACTGACAGAGGGGGCATAGCTTTGGGGGCTCTGCAATGATCTGTCTTTGCCCGAGTTCCAGGAGGAATTCTTGTGTTTGATATGTCAATGAATTTGTCAGATCCTGGATTGAGCACAATTTTTTATTTTTTTTTTTAAATAACATTTTCTCCCTCCCTAGAAGTCTGTGTGGGCTAAGTGCCACTACAGGAGCTGGTGTCCTTAGGCAAGTATCAATACCATTTGGTAAAAATTGGTGTTGCTCTTTAACAGGCATAATCTTTTGCTTTTCAGAGACAATAAATTAAACAATGATGCTGCAAGAGGGCTGCATTTGATCCACAGGGTTGGGTGGCTTGCTTATCTTTTTATGCACTTCTGGCATTTGGATAAGTATCCATAAAAGTGTGACTGTATAAAGAGTACAAGAACAAAGTAGATATAGTAATACTCTTCCAGAGTTTTCCCATCCTCCAGCAGCTCATGGATCAGGGACTCTTACAGCCCAAAGGTGGCATCTCTGTATCTAATGACCTCTGATATACTTTAGTGTCAGTTTGTCCACTCCTCCCTTGAGCCTATTTGAACTCTTAGCATTCACAGCATCCTGGTGCAAAGAGTTCCACAACTGAACTACACAACACGTGAGCTTCCGTTTTGTTTGCTGTGAACCTGCCACCAGATAGCTTCATTTAATATCGTATCCTTGTGTTGGAAGAAACATTGTCCCCAAGCTGCTCATGGCTTTATAGATGTCTGTCATATCTTTCCTCAATCATCATTTTTTCCTGGCTGAATAGGCTAGTGTATGTGGTTATTCTTCATTCAGAAATCTTTCCATATCTTTGATCAGCCTTTTTGCCCTTTTCTGTGGCAGTGATTCAACAGATTCACTCAAGCACTCTTTGAAATGACCATAACTTTACTCTGCTGGGAACATAGAGACTTGATCACATAGGAGAAAAAAGAACAAGAAAAAGAACACATAGGCTTGGTAATCTGAGTTATCGAGTTATGTTCTTCTGCATAGAGACAGCTATGTAAACATTTACTGCCTCTCTTTCTCTTACATATGGTACTAGCCACCAAAGTGTTCTCTGACACCCTGTGATAAACTTAAGCTCTTCAATAGATCCAAACATTCAAAACCAAAAATGTGTCACAAGAAGAAGAGAAATAAAGAACAAGCATAATCAGTGGTTAGGTAGAGGTTATGAGGTTATGAAACACTAAAGGCAAATCCAAAAAGAAATAAGGATGTGCAATTTAAATGTTTTATTAACTTGATTTAATCTCATCTTTATACGTTAATCAAGTGGGAACTACTCCAGTTTATATAAGGGAGTTCAATAAATCCTCCATTCCTAGGAACATGCAAAGGTCATTTTGCCAGATGTTTCAATTTCCTTTCTTTTGTACTAAAACCGGTATTTGCTGGAGGAGAAAAAAATGTTTCTGTAGACGATGAGGGCATCTTTCAGGATTTTTCTTTCTTAAGAGAGTTCTCTGGTTATAAATCCCTACTACTGTCACTAAATACCAAAAGTGTGACAGTAATGCTTAGCTTCAGTAATTACCTACCTCAAAAGCAAAGAGCTTAGAGCTAAAACAGAATATATAGCCTTCAATTTTAGAATACTTCTTTAGATGTTCAAGCTATAGAGCTTTTACTCATGCATTTTCTGGTTTGAAATACTCAAACTTGTTAACGTGTGTAGTAGGACACAAAATAAAACAGAAAYGTAGTTTGTTAGATCAATACATGTACTTCTAGGTAGTTCATTCACACATTCTGACCAAGACCCAAAAAACAAAGACATGTGTCTGAGGATTTAATTCTATTAGAGTGAAAATGTAATGATAGAGGGGTGCCAGGATACTGCATAGGTAAGAGGAGTTGAGTTTTCATCCTAAGCCTGAGTTTGATCCCTTCACAAATAATCACTCAAAAGCTGTATTGGGCTCAAAACCTAAAACTCTCTCCACCCCCCCCCCCCCCAAAAAAAAAGGTGCCTAGCTCAGTGTACATTTTCTCTAAATTTTAAAAGCCAGTCAGATGAATTCAGGATAAAATCACAGTGAATACTCTAGTACTAAGGCTTTCCTAAGATATAATTTCAAAAAATGGCTTGAGCTGATTGAACAGTTTGCTACTATCAAAAAGAGAAGGTCCAGTATCTCTTCCTGCTGCCTGTTTCCATGTTTCCCATTTGATGGCTCTGCCATGCGCTGTCACCACTTGCCTTGTGCCAACCCTTGTGCTTGTCACAATGAGCCACTTTAACTCACTAGAATGGTAGAATATGAAAACTGCCAGATTTTTTTCTTTTCTGCATTAGCAAATTGAATTGATTGTCCCTGAGGCTGGAGGAGAACTAGTGCTGGTGAGTATATGGAACAGAGGAGGGAGGGGGAATGAGATCTCCCTTTTTTAGCTCAACCTATCTGTGAAACCATACCTTCATTATCTGGACTGCCTATTGCTTTCCCCTTCCCCCCCACACCCCCGCCACCTTTTTGCTCCAGTGAAGTACATAAGGTTTTTAGCAATGTGTGCAAAAGGAAATTAGGCTCCTAAGAGATCTAGTGTTAGAAGCTTTGCTATTCATCATAAGAAAATCAATCATACAGTAATTTTCTTTTGACCCAGAAAAGGCTGTTGTGGTTTGAATTAAAGGCAAGATCAATCTTTATTCCCTAAGTAATTGTGGAAAAGTATACAGCCAGAGTGACTTGTTAGACTGGAATGGGTGTAGTCCAAGGGCTCCGTTTTGACAGAACATTCTGATAAATTGTTTTGTGAGAACACAACAGTTAACTTTATTAACACAGAATATCAATTCACCTCTTGTTGGCTTCTGCAATGCAGATGTAAAGCTCCCTATGATGATATTCATGTGATGACTTCAGTTCTCTGAAACTAGCAGTCTTTTTTCCTTCACTTGAAGTAGGTGGCCACCTGGAGCAGCAGACAGGGGGCAGCAAATTCTGTGTTGGAGAATGGGAATGAGTTTTTCCAGCAGCTGGTTTGGCTCCTTTAACCCTTTTCCTTAACTTCACTAAATCCTGCCTGGTTTATTTTAATTTTACTCTCCCCATTCACTATTTCCTTTTATTTAAAACTAACATTTTTGACATAAATGCCTTGTGAGCCAGTGTGTGCAAACAATATTAACTGCCTTGTAACAGGATTTTGTGTTGCATTACCTTTATTTGAGAGGATAAATGAGTTGGACATAATTAACTAAAGAGGTTAGATCGTCTCATTTCAATGCCAACAACCTAGTGTTCTGTATGTAGGTATTTGTCCCCCTGTTTTCTCCATGTATTTTGACAATACGTATTCTCAGCTGGCACTGCCATGGACCCATGCGATGTCACTGCAGGGTTGCAGAGTGAGCTGGTGATATGTGTAGGCGCTTCAAGGCAATTTTCCTGATGTGCTTTTATGAATGTACTTCTATTTTTATTTCCCTCATCTTCCCTTACTGACTCATCAAATACGGTTTTCCTAGTGACTGAAGATTTCATGTCTGCACAGGATTAAGGAATCACCTGCATGTTGTCGTGCCATGAACATGCTGCAGGATGGTAGTGGTCCAGCTTTTTTTCAGGTATGCATGCAAGTAGATACGCTTTAACTGTTCCATTGGGGAGGGTAAACGTTCAGCAGTGTCAGTCCCAGACACTGATCCTCCTGTATAGGAGGGACTAGTAAAACATTACAGTATTTGATACTGTACCTCATTTGCTGTGACAAATCTTCATTGCAAGAAACTCCACAGAAAGAGAGCACAAAAAATTGCTTAAACATCCTTCCATGAGTATATTTAGTGCAAGTGTTTGTGTGTCTACTTGAAAGCTGTTTTCACTGGGGAGCTGTTCAGTCTCATGAAAAAATAAGATGGCATCAACCTTGTGTGAAAGTTTTAGCACCTTTTGCAATTCTAAAACTCACTGCAGTCATGAGAAGGATGCTTCAATCAGAGATATTGTCTATGTGTGATCATTTAGTCCTCTTGCTGCATTCTAAGTTTTCCAAGTGGATTAGCTAGTTTTTATCATGATCAGCTGTCATGATTATAAGTTTAGTGACAGCTTTGCCCATGACATGTATTTTTCTAAATTTAATTTGACACTGATGACAGCACTAGTGTTAATGAATTAAGTATGCAGAATGTAAAAGGAGAGGTTGTGACGGGGTGCTCCTTTCCCCCCCCCCCACTGATGTGCTCTCTCTCCCTCAACCTGATCTCCCTGTAAACAGCACGTATGTAGGGGCTAGTTGAGCATGCGGCAACTAAGGCCCATCTAGTATGCAAATATGACTATGAGTCAATCATCTCCCCCCCATAAATAGGGGGTGGCCCAGAGCCCATTGAGCTCTCCTGCACAGCAGTGGGCTGCACTGCAGAACCTCCTCTTGAGCAGGGACACCTCTCAAGATCACTCCTCGAGGTTGAGAGATTCCTTACCCACAGCAGATCCTTGGTAAGTGATTAACAGCATGCTGAACTTTTGCGAACTTCATGAAACTTTGCTGAGTTATATCTCTGACTAATTGCGCACATAATCCCTTAGACATAAACCATTAACCAAGTCCGAGACTAGGACTGGATTCAGCCACACCTAGGCTTCTCTTCGGAGGAGTTTAGAAAGCAAGGGGGTCCAGTCTGAACCTTGTGACTCAACGGGAGGGTTCCCTTTGCACTCACCCCTCTAGACATAAACCGTTGACCAAGTCTGGGACTAGGACTGGATCCAGCTGCACCTAAGCTCCTCTCCAAAGGAGTTTAGAAAGCAAGGGTGTGCTTTCTGAACCTCGTGACTCAATGGGAGGGTCTCCGTTGCACATGCATCAGACCCTGTCCTTCATGCAGTAAATAACCGAGTGAACCTTGCCAATCGAACCTCATTAAATCGTTCTTATTTACGATTGAACTTTGTTAAGTCCGTCTTACTGCAATAAACGTAGTGCTGCTTCCCTCTTATGAGAGAAGTGCATCACTCCTTTTGTGACAGAGGTGTGTATAAAGACAACTTAAAATTTGGAGCCTGGAATCAATGTCATGATATGATTCTTGTTTCCATTATGAAAATCCACTACAAGCAGTGAACACCATAATTTGGCTTATTGCTCTTTCTGGTTCATCTTAARAGATTCCCTTCTTTTGCATCTGCATAAACCCAGAGTAGAAGACTTTATGTTGCTCCTCATCTCATACGGACAACTGTCACGCATCTGCCAGCAAGCGGGAAGGAATGTATTTTCTAGAAATTTAACCCACTACATTTCTTCGAAGCAACAGAGCAGTGCTGCTGCGCTGCTATTTGGTGTGCTGTACTCTGCTGTGCAGAGCTCTTTGTGATGGGAGTAGGGATAGATTCACCAGGAGGGATGGACTTTTCTACTAAATTTCTCTTCCACTGGAAGTAAACTAAAAGATCTTTCTAGCACTTTGGAGCAGTGTGGCCAGTAGACTCACTCTTGTGATACTTGATCGTTGCCAGTGGCTGAGCTAATGTGCAACAGTTTTACTTTTTCCTTATAAAAAGAGATTACTGGAAAGGTTGGAGCAAAAACCCCATCTGAAAGCCAGATCCTTATCCACAGATAACTGTGGTGTTGAAGTCAGTGGTGCTTTACTGATTCATATCCCCAGGGACATGTTGGATAGGAAATAAATTGCGAAAAGAAAGAGCAAAATTGCTGCCTCTGTTTCTTGAGACAGCTGATTGCTATAAACAGAAGAAAACAAAATGAGTGGGTTTTGAGACTGTATGATGCATAGAAGATTTTTCCTGAAAAAAAGATTATGCAGCTGTAGGTCACAGCAAGTTGAAAATAAAATGAAAAATTGAAGAGGTTAATTCAAGGTTCTTCCTTCTTCCATACATTGAATAAATACTATATTCAGACAGATTGTTCTCATCCTTTTCATGCTTTAAAAATCAGGGTCCCTTGCTAGCCAGTCTTACAGATTTATCAGGTAATCTTATTTATGGGGTTTAAATAGCTTTATATTCCACTGTAAAATAACAAACAAACAAACAAAAAAACCTTAAACATTGCTTAGTGATTGGAAACAGGCTTATTGTGAAATTCCAGAACCTTTGCCACAAACAGCTTGAGATGTGGATTTGTTCAGAAAGTATGAAATATGATGGGGTATCATACGGTGGGGCCATTTGCTTCTTCACAGAACTGCAGTGTGTAATTAACCGTCTCATCGAGCTGTTGTCATCTTCTACAGTATTCTTTTTAGAGCCCTGGTCTCTGGCAAGTGTATGTTGACATGTAAAAAGTTCCTAATGACTAAAATCTCAATAATTTGTGTTGCAGAATATTTTACTTTAGAGAAAGATCCTTTTGAAAAGATTGTATGCTTAAAGAAAAAAAAATTTCCCTCTCACAGGTGCCTACAGTTCCACATGTCTGCATCTTTGGGGCAGTGCTGAGAGTATTGATTTATACTCTGAGGTAATTACTAACAGCACCTGGGTGACTGGGAAGTGTTTTATCAATCATCAGAGTGGTTAACTTTTTTGGTCCTCAGAGCTGCATAACAAGTTCCTCACCTTGCAGAGAGCCACAAGCCACATCCAAGGTAGCTCAGAGGGGAAGAGTTCTGTGAGTGAATGTACGAACTCTGTCTTACTCTGCCCTTTAAAAAGTAGGATTATCTGTAACTTCAATTCCACCTCTGTTATCTGGTAGTTTTCTGTGACTAGTGCTGGTCTTTCACTTGTCCCTGAAGCTGATCTACTTGACATGCTGAGTGAGCTAACCAAGTGCTCTCAAGATTCATGGACATTATTCAGATGGCTGGTGATTTGTTCCTTTGAGTTGTGCGTATGCACGATATATGAGCTATTTGCATTGGAGATGATGTAGCTAATTCTTAATTGATAATGCTTTATGCTGCAGCTCCAGGGACAGCTGAATCAGTGGCTTGCTGCTTAAAAAGGGAGGTCTTGCATGTCCCATGCTCTTCTCTGGTGGTCTTTCTCTCTTTTTCTACTTGAGGTCACGCAGTCCTGTCCCCTTTTCCCTTGCACTGACTCTAGCATTTGTCAGAGGCTTCTGTTTGCCAGTTTTGCTCACTAAAATGGTAAAAAGTTCTTTGTTTTTTTTTTTTCTTTTTCCTTTCTTTGTTTTTTGTCTTGTCCTTTGATGTTTTAGTGGATGAAATTTGCTCAGGGAGGGGTCTGAGGAAAGTTAAGCAATAGGAATGTCTAGTGAGGAGTGAGTTATGGGAGACAGGAACAACAATACCTATCAGAGGCAGTGATGTTAATACCATATGCCTTCTCTTTAAGCTGATCTAAATAATCTCTGTCCCCAAAACCTTACTGCCTATGACAGCTTGCTGTTGTCTCAGGGTTTTGCCCACTAGGCACAACTACATTTGTAGCCTGGCAGCGAACTGGCTTACAGAACTGATCAGGCTGAGAAATACCCTATGCAGAAATAAACATGATTTTTGACGGTGAGGCTACTTCCATGGTACAGCTTCCTGTGTGACTGTGTGAATGCTTATGCTGACAGAGCTCTGGAAGACAGGAGTGAGAAGGCACAGCTGGGAGTGGGAAGGGACGAAGAAGCTGTGTAGGTTAGCACTGGCCTTTGAGATGTTAGTTGTCAAGCAAGGCCCTTGGAATTAGGTTTCCAGGAACATAATCCTCAGATCTGAAATTCACTTTCCACAAAGTGTTCATGTACATTTGTTTATAAGCGGGAAGAAGGAGGAAGGGGGGCTGAATGATAGTAGCTTTCCCAGAAGTTTGCATTGTAGTGCTATCTCAGATGCTCATGTAATCCTAGCCAAATAAGTCTCTTCTGCTGTTTGACACCTATCATATTTCATTTCTCTTCCTAACAAGCTGTCTGGCTTAACTGCACGCTTCTGAAAGAAGCAGAGGCTGTTTTTATAGTAGGAACCACAGGGGGATCCTGAATTGGTGGAAGCCTCGGCCTTTCAGGCATTGAAAAAAATATACAGCCTTTCATTCTAGTTCAGTGATTCGTTTCTTAAATCAACTACCACCTTTTCAAGCTTCAACTTGAAACTAAAGTTGGTGGTCCTGAGATCAGGCATCATTACAGAGTCAAGAGTGAACTTTCAGTCTCAGATCTAACTCGGAAGAGAACACCACTGAAGTCGGGGAGACTGGTATGCTTGAAATGATGCTTTCTTGGACACATTCTTAGAATTTGTAGCAATTTGGGTTCCTCTGGAATGTGAATACTGGTACAAGAGATATAAGAGCTGAGGAAATCAGAGGTGATCTTCTTGCACAGACACACAGAGTAAGAAATCAAAAAATGTCCCTAGTCTTGCTGGTCTTCATAGGTATCAGATAATGTGAATGTGAATCATGTTGGAAAGCCCTATGGACAGGCTTGATTGTCTTAGCAGGGCGTGTTTGACATCTACACTGTGTTTTGGCAACGGTTTAGTGAAAGACCCTGTTTAGTAAAACCCTAGCTAGGGGTTTAGTATTTGCAGAGTAGTGGCTATGTAAGCCAATTTTAGACCAAATCTAGTGTTTACAGATTATGAAATGCAGAGAGGAAATGGGACTGAAAGTTCACTCTTGACTGTACCCATCTGCAATTACAGTTTAAGATATTAAGCTTAATCCTGGGCCCCAGCCAATAAAGACAGGCTGAGTTAGTGGCATCAGAAATGATTGGGAAAATTATTGGCAATAGCATAGCTAGCATAGCAGGTTTATTTGTTAGTTGTGCTAAGGGCTGTTCRTGTTGTTCTTAGAACCTTAAAGAGGACAGAAGGAGTTCCAGAGAAAATCTATGCAGGAGCCTCCCTCAGCTAATATGAAAGCTTTATACTTTATTTTAAGACTTTGACAAGGAACATTGTTCTCTGCTTTCAGGATCCACAGGTGCAAAATATTAAGTTTATATGACTGCTCAGGCTACACATCAGTGGATTAGCTCAAACAGACGTGCATTCAGTAAACAGAATTATTGTGCATGTTTATTACTGGGAGAAGAAATAAAGACAGATCCTCTCATGCTGCCTTTACAGTACTGCTTCCTGCTGTCCCAGCAGCAGAAGGAACAGATTCTCCTGAAAACTTTTCTTTAGAATGGTTGCCCCAAATCAGAGTCCTTCCTATCTGGAAAGAGCACCTTTGCAAGTGTGGTCTGACAGTGTGCTAAAGATACCCAGCAGCACAATAAATCTCTGAGAAGGTACTGGAAATACCCTGAGGGAGCAGTTGGAAAGGCCATTTTTTTCTGGCTGTTTTATAAAAATGTGGCATTGAAACGACCCCCAAATTATCCTCCAGTTCATATTTTGGTTACGCTAGTAGTTATACCTATGCTTTTAAGTTGTTAGGATACAGTTGCAGAGATCATGTGCTTTAGTAGTTGGAAGAATAAGTGATATAGGGCTTTTATCAATCTAAACAACAGGTGAGATTGTGTTGAGAGAGTTAACTCATGCAAGTCATATCTTTTGTATGAAATTGTGATGGATACACATGAAGCTATGGGCACACTCAGTGCTTCTATTCTGCTTGTCTATCTGTTTAACTTTTTTCAGGCAATTTTTTAAAAATAGATGAACCTTTAATTCCCTCATAAAACACTCAAAACACTTTGAAACTCAGGAATACAATGCATAATTTGTTGACTGCAAAGATCTGGGATTTCTTTTATTAGCTGTTGACAACAATATGATTTCTAGAAACATTCTGTGAGCTTCAGTAGAACATAAAGGAGTCCTTTATTTCTGTGACATTGCATGTGGGAGGGGTTTTTTGCTTGTTTTGTTTTTTGTGTGTGTGTGTGTTCCAGCATGTGGCTAACACACTGTATCCTGAGACTAGAATAATTAAGTAGGGAGTGGGAAGCCAGGAAATCTTTTTCAAATGGTACATTTGATGAGTACATTATAAAAAGGTGATGAGGGACAATATAACCCCTATGAAACTGATTCTGAAGTGTTGTGCTATTCCATCCTCCATCCATTAAATATGAAAGAATCAGAAAGAAAAGCTGTATCCAGATATAGCTGTACTATATATAGCTGGTAAATTAAGGGCTTGGTGTACTGTTTAAGCGAAAAGATATGTTGGTAGACTCTGTTATTTTGATATCATAGAAAGTGAAGTATTCTTTAAAATTTTTTTTTTTATTTTTTTCTAAGACTTAGACTTCTGCTTCCTCTCCTTTGGTTAATCCAAGGGAATTTTACTTGAATCGGTATCTTTGATCTAGGCAAGAGAGCTTCCAGTATTTTCCTTCAAATTTAAATCTGAGACATCTCAGACATTTCTGCAGCATCTACACCCATTTTTCTTAACTAAAACAAGTCCCAATAGATTGGGCTAAACAGAAGTTACTGCTGTCTCCCTTCTGTTGAAGGGGCTATTTACTATCTGTTGAGGCCAGCATCACCAGGTTGTCCTGAGACCCATATTCATGCTCATCTTTGAGGGTCACAAGAGCCCTGCTTTCAGTGTTTAAAAGTAATTAGTATGCTTTTAAAAAGGGACTGAACTGCAGTTAAAATACCTGTTTATCATTATATTTGGCAATATAGTGTGTCAGATTCCAGATTATGGAATCTGTGTCCTTACTCTTTAAGAATATGTGCATTGCATTCATATTTTGGGAGGCAGATCTTTTGACTTTCCTGACACATGAAGAAGTAGAAGCATTCCTTTAGAAGCCCTTGTGCAACTGAACTGAACCAACAACCTCCTGAAGTAAGAATATGGTGTGTAAAGATACTTGCTCATGTAAAAGTTCTGGTCAGTAAATAAGCAAAGGCATATTGTAAAGTCAAACAGAAATGTTGTCCAGGAAATCTTAGTAGAGCTCAAGGGGAAAACAGTGATGCTATAGTTGTTGCTTTGCTGTGCATGTGTGTGTGGTCCTAAGGAAACGGTTCACTCTTTTTGTAAATGATGCTGTAGAAGCCAAATTCTGTGGCTGGCTTCTTGTGAATATACAGTATGAACCAGTGTTTAATTGCATTATCTCAAAGTATTTCCCACACAGGTTTTTCAATGTACAGGAAGAACTTGCTTTATGGATTAAAAAAGATGTAGTGAAGGAGGTTATCTGTACAATTCTTCCCCAATTTATTGCGACAAAAGGGGCAGAGCTCTGAAGGAAGAGAAAACTCAGCATCTCAGTCGCTGCTCTAGAAACTCAAATGATATTCCTGCCTCTACCAAGGTACTTCCGTGTAATACTGACAAATCATGTGACAGACTTTTCACAGGTAGTCACTAATTGTGTGTGTACTGTCCAATTTCATACTCTGGGGTATGGCTTGTTTCAACTGATGTCAATAAGAGCTTTGCTTTGAGTGATAGGTACTCTGAAATGTCACATTCATTTTGGAATAAGTAATCATGTCATTGAAGAGAATATCACAATGTAGGTTCACAAGTTTGGGCAGGGGGTCAGTACAGAGTATACTAAGCCCAACATAATTACAGCATTTCAGCTGGAGTGTGTGATTTAAGTTTTGCATGTATGTGTTTCACATTTTCTAGGTTTTCAACAAAAGGTACCTGGAAAAAAAATCAGGAATTTCTGTAGTAGAATCTGTGGTCTTCCCATCCCTCCATGTGGATCATCAACATTGTAACCATTTCAGAATAAAAACAGAGCAAGTTGGAGAGTAATGCTGGGTTCTAATATCCTATACAAACAAAATGTACTTGAGAGGGAGTTGCCCATACTTTGCCAGTAGGTTTCACAGGAATTTGCCAATTGCAGAAGAATGGAGAAACTTAGGTGTCTCAGGATCCATTCGAGCCTCTTGAGTCATTTGTGATAGAGGTTTTAGGTACCCTTTTCCCAGGGTTTTAGCCAATTTTCAATTTAAAGACTTTAATAAGACTCAACTGGAGAGGGAGACCAGGAGAGATTACCCCACTTACACCTTCTAGGGATATATTTGAAACTGGTCACAGACATGATTGCTTTCAGGCACCTTCTATATTGCCTTTAAATTATGGCTAGAACCACTGTAATTCAAACCATGCTCGTCGTTCATTAGTATCATTAATAGCACTAATGATTGACTGCAAGAAGACATGCAGAGAAAACACTGTGCATACTAATTGTAGAATATTCAGTATTTTAGAATACAGTTCCCTTCCGCCCCRATTCTTTGCCATACAAACATATATAATCAAACATGTTATAGTCATTGAATCTTATTTATGCTGGTCAAATTGGCCTTTCTGTCTGGGAAACACTAATGTATGCTCTAGCTGCACTTTGATCATGTTAGCATAGTCTATTGTTCTCCTGCCAGCCACCTTTCAATGAAATGGTTATCACTTCCTATGGATAATCGTGCTAGAATCAGTGATACACCGCTACAATGGATATGCTCCCTTACACACACTACTATTTTAAAGACAGACTGTTGCAAGCATTATCAGTACTAGGAAACTAGGCAGTTGGCATAGATGGAAATAAGAACAGCTGATCCACAGATTTACATATCCTGATGGACAATTCTGCACAAGCTGTATAAACTTTGAGTTACACAAGTGCTCTAAAGAGAAAACACTTCCCTTTTTCTTAGAATAGTTCTGTAACAAATGCTTGTTGATTATTTGTTTCCTCTCTACAAATCACTGAAAGGAACCTCCTTTGATCAGTCTCTATTAAGTAGACACATAGCTCTGCTTGAATTTGGGAAAGCTCGGTTCTCTTTTTAAGCATTAAGATATACATAAGATTTTGCATTAGGCCTTCACTTGTTCTCATGCACACAGACTGCTGTGTGCCTGTTCCTTCTCTAACCCAGGTATTAATATACTCTAATTAATCACAAAAAGTAGGAGTATGAAAAATTCTCAGAACAAAGGTGAATACCCTGACAGCAACTATATTGTTCCTGACAGAGGGCAGGGTGGGGAGATGATTTAAGTAATTACCTCTTATTACAAATTAGAATTTCCAGATGACATTTACATCTGCAACATTCACAGGAAAGAGTTTTGAAGGGATGATAGATGTGCAGCTTACATTTTAAATTAAAAAAAAAAAAGTTGCCTCTAAAGCTGTATACCAAAGAGGAGGACCACAAAACAGTAAGCATTGCATTGTGCATATTTGCTACCTTTAAAACAAAGTCATTTCACAATCTCAAACATAGCACTTTACCTGTTGTTCTGTGAAGAATAGAAACAGCATGTTTCACAACTGTTGGTTTCATCTCCAGGACAAATCACTACTTCAGATACAGCAGTTGCAAAGCACTGCCTCAGATCCTTTCTATTCCTATAAAGGAAAGAAAATATAGAACATTAATGTAATATTAAATATTCACATCAGTGGCAAAAGGATGTAAGGTTGGAACTATGGGTTTGGTATTTTTGGCAGTTGAAATAAAATAGGGCTGGCATGAAGAAAGCTTTTATTCCTAGAAAAGTATTTGGGATTTTCCTGTTAAATCAAAACTGAAACTCTAGTTCCTGTCAGTGACTGTAAGATGAACCAATCTTTGGCTACAGTTCAGATGGTACTGTAAATTACTTGCAAAATCTTATTTTGCATAAAACCTATCTTGTATTTTATCTTCCAGCTAGGAAAATTCCTGTACAGACCTCTGTATAATAAGCTTTGCAATCTCTGCAAAAAGTATAACATATTAATGCAGTAAACATTTTGACATATAGTGTATCTTATATCTAAACCATACAGAATCCTTCTGGATTGAAACAAGAACAGCAGTATGTGGATAGAGTGGTTTGAGAGTAACAAAACTTTAATACAGTCTTGCAGTTGTGTGTCCAAAGGCTTTGACCTTAGAGCAGTCTGCACCTAAACTACAACACAGCAGAGACTCTATGGTTAGTTTATGCTTCAGAGTTTTGGAATGTAGTTTAATAACCTTACAAATATGGAGAATTTATCATATATACTACTTGGATAGTTCTAAGCAATAAAATCCTCTGACAGACTGAAGTCTAAATATTTTTAATGAAAATGTTTAGTACAGAGCCATTAGATTCTAAACAAGAAGGAGGAGAGATACTGAATGTATGTTGTATATGTTAAATAATCAGACACAGTGAGACTAAGACTGATTAGAGCAACACATTAATCACACTGGCAGGCTACTCAGTCTGTTGTCTGAATCCACTTCTGTATGTTCACTGATTAGAATAATTTTGCAATCTGCTATTTAAACCCTTATATTTAATAAACCCAATGAGAATTGTGAATAAGTTGACAAAGCTCAGTTATATTAATGCTATACCAGTTTTAGAGTTACAGTTATGGTGAGCCACAGTGTTATTTAATCCCCAGTGAGGTGCACATCACCAAAAGAGTACTCCATAAAGATACTTTCATGGGCATCACCGGGTCCGATTCCCCAACTGACTCTGAAGTGAGAAAGCCAGGGTCTACCTACTGAGCATTGAGGAGGCCTGTTGCTGCCTCTTGGAAACCAATTTTGAAACTCCTAAAGACTTTGAAAGGGAACAGGAAGGAGTCCCAAACAGCCCAAACTATGGTGACACCTCTGCTTTAAGCCTGTCTCTGTGGCTCTTACTGATCCTCACCTTTTCCTAAGGCTAACTTCCTGGCTTTGAGTTACCCTACTTTTCCTCCATCATTTACGTGGCCTTTTGGTTTAGACCCTATGTTACAGTCAGAGTCTACCAAGCACATGTCAGTGGAAGCAAGCTGTGGTCTAAGATTGCATTGTCTTCGTTACACTGGTCTCACAAATGTGACCTTACATAAGGGGTACTTACGTTGTACCTAGTGTGAGGTAATATTGTAATTAGACCTGTCTGGAGAAAACATGGCAGAACCATATTCTTTTGGAATACTTGGTTCCACTGAAATGGAAATGTTTCAAGAAATTAGGTTACTTTCTTTTTTCTTTTTCTTTTTTTATTCTGAGTTTTTAATTTTTTTAAAAGAGACTGAGGATGTTGGAATGTTCTATTTATGTCATTTTGAAAACAGGTTGTTTGATTTTGATTCATTTCAGTGCCTAAAAGCTTGGTATAATAGTATTTCACAAAAATCAGTGGACACTGCCTTTTGAGAAAATGCAATATTTTGATGGTTGTAAAATTATTTTCAAAGGAATTTCCCTTTAAGGAGAAACTGGAATTTTGTATTTCACTCTTGTTTAGAGTGAAGCCACATTTTAAAATTTCTAAACTCTTTGCAAAACAGAATATCTTTCCTATAAAGAGCTCTAATATTGTGACACTGTTTCTGAAGAATAATGATGAATGTTTGCATATACATCTCCTTACATTATATCTAGTGCACGATGTTGTGAGGGTCACAAAAAGCCTTTTCTAAGTGACCTGTATAAGAACTCTATCGTTATGCATCTGAGAAAGTGTCAGCTTCCCATACTAGCATTTACTAGCATTTACTAGCATTTACTGTGTTTTTTTTTTTTTCTCAAGATGTGGGAATATATAAAACATGCTACCTAATTTTCATCACTTTTTCAATAGCTGTAGTTGTGAAGATGATAGCCATAAAACTATTTAGATCTGATTTGCCTGCAAAGAATCATTTACATGATTCTTCCATGCATTCAGAGCCCGGTGCAGCATCCCTCAGTCAAACAAATCCTGTTGGCTTCAATGGACAAGCAAAGAGACTTTGGATAAACAAAAGGTGTGTTCAGAATAGTTCAGACTAGAACAAGCAATTCCTGATATACTGGGATGCCTCAGAAATGTATATGTCCTAGGTCTAAAACCTCTGCTTTGTTGATATTACTAAGATGTTTTATTTGATAAGACATGATGAGTTTTGACTAATTATGGGTGACGGGGCCTGTGGAGGTAGCTGTGGTGGTCTCTGGTCAGGAAAGACAGGATGAGAACTGTTGTTTTTTCAGTTGTCCAAGAAATATGGCAATGAGAAAAACACTGGAAAGTTTCAGAGGAGACCTTAAGATGAACAACATCTTGCTTTCTTTGTTTCTTATTACAAGATAGATAGATTTTTTTTTTCTTTGCATCTCAGTGAAAGCTTGGTTTAATTTTTAGTTACTTATTTTAAAAGACTAGTTATAACCAATGCCTCGAACAAGGGAGAAAGGAGGAGATATAAATCACTTCTGTAATTACAGAATAACAGGTTTTCCATGTTTTTTTCTGGGCAGATCTTGTGAAGATATTTTTCAAAGCAATACTCCTGATTCTTTTTAGCTTTGTGTTTTCCTGCTATGAAGAGTGGTAGATGCTGGTAAAACTATGCATAATTTCCAACATTATAATTGATACAACAATTAGGTTCTGTTAGCCAAGTGATGTAGCAGAACTTTTGCATTCATGACTATTGTAATTTCACAATTTTCTTAGTTAAAACTTTTATAAAAGAGGAACCTGCATCCTGCCACCACCAGCAAGCTTGGACTGCTGGAGTCCTATTCCAAAGGTATGTCTAGCATATGTTAGTGGATAATGTACTGGTGGTTCAAAGTCTTCTGTAACATTAAGCATAAGCTGGGCTAATGATGAATTGTGTGCCAGTGTTGCATTGCACTATTTCTCTTCTAAAGCAAGGCTTTTTATAAAAATAACTTATTCCAGATGAGGCTGGCTTAGAATATTCACTCCTGTGGATAGGATGCTTTCCCACTCAGTACTCCTGGGAGTGGGACAGTCACATCTGCCAGTTCTCTTAAGCACTTTTGGCTTTGATGAGAAGATGCTTTCATGAATGAAATGCTTTTACTTAGTCCACTTAATATCCTTTTCTAAATGAGTCAGTGAAGTACATGTAGGTAAAGCTGATATTCTTAGCCTTTATACCATTCACGTTTGTCTACTTTCCAGTCAAGGAACTGGCTAGGATATTACAGATTTCTTGTATCATCCTGGGGTTTAGCTGATCTATTTTACAAGCCCTTTCAAATGGCTTTAGTTTCCTGCTTTAATGCTTTTTATTGGACACCTTTCTGTTTGTTTCCATAAACAAACAAACTTGATCCTTGGTACTGCCATGCTACTATGTGTTTTTAGAGAAAAGCATCAGAAGCAAATACATGTCCTGCCCCATAAGGACTTTCTGATTTTGGAAAAGTGCCTCTCATGCCAAGGAGCTCTTCTGACCTCCCTTACTCCCTTCTAACAAATCCCTCAGCAGCAAGCAAACCCATCTTGCTGTGGAATGTATACATATAATCTGTAACGTGTATATATTTATAATCCCAAAGTATCGTGGGATCTCCCCCTCCCTTCTTTTAACAAGACCAACCAACAAAATGGGCAGCAGTTTGAAAGTGAGCTTGTTATGGAGCGGAGTGAGTCATTGCTAGGTAGGAACTTATTCAATGAAGTTAATTCCTCAGCTTCACAGCTCCATATACAGCCTTTGATTTTTCAAATTCTCTCTCCCATCTGGGATGAAAGGTAAAATGCAACATTTGACCTGACTTTTCTGAGGAAAACAAACAGGAGAAAAGTCTAAAGCCATGCTCCTGTATACAGTAATATTCCTACTTTAATGACAAGCATGAAATAGTCTCACTAGCTTCATACTCCTGAAGGGAAACTTTAATTAAGTTCAGCTGGGAATATAGCCAATGAAACTAAGATCTGATAATTAATAACTGTATTTACAGAACATGAGAAATGGAAGCCTGTCAGGTTGCCAAAATAGTCAGCAAGGGTGTTAGATCTGATAACAATATTCTGGTTAGACCTTGTTTTCCAGCTAATTGGATTTTCAGGTATTCATTTTTTTATTTTATTATATGATAAATTTTAGCTTTCTGGGGAAAAATGGACTTGAGATTTTCCAAAAGCAAAATATATATTAAAAAAAAGTTCAGATATTTTATTGTCCGAGTCGTATGGAAAATTTCATTCTGAAACCTGGCAGGCAGCATTGACAGGTGCACTCCTCTGCCTGCTTTATCTCTTCCTTGAGGAGGAGAAAGGACATTGCTTTTTGGGAAGTGCAGGCTGATCATGTTGAAGTAGGGGGAAGACAAGTAAATAGGAAAGACTTTTAAAAGGTTCTGAGAGTTCCAGTCCTGATTCTGAGGGAATATAAATATGTGCTCAATACATTCAACACATTGATTTCAGGAGGGACTATATAGATATGGTTGCATCAGATATGGAGGCATCATAATTAGCTGGGCTCTCTGTTAGACCCTTTTGGTTTGGGGAATCCTCTTCATCGAAGAGATGACCTATAATTTTAATTTTAATTTATGGGTAGGTAAGAGCTCTTTGAAGTTGTAGGATATCAGGGTTCATAGTTTTAATTATGTTAACCCATACCCCTTGCAATTTGTGCTATTTAAACCAGCAGGAAAAATACAGATATAATGAATGTTTAATACTTGCAGAAAAATAACATGCTAATCATTAAGTTCTATTCAGAAAAGAAGAAAGAAAACAAGCATACAGAAGCTGCACCAAATACTGAAATGGCGAATCATGACCATCTCTATTCCCCAGAATCAAGTCAGCAAGTAAACCTTGATCCCACTAGCTGGCAAAAAGACACCAAGTCTAACAGCAAATGAAAATGATTTTTAATGTCAGTCAGTTTTTCCAGTTAGGTTTAAATGTAGACACTCCCTTGGAGGGAGGGGAGAATCCCATTCTTATAGCCACATCCTTTCCAGCTGTGGCCTCTTGTCTTTCTGGACAAAAGCACCTTCTGGATCGCCTGTAAATTCATGGTGGTTACACTGAGCTCCAAAGACAGGTAAATTGCCCATTAGGATGAGTTTGTTTTTCCTTGGGACTGCTGCTTGAGTCAGTGTCTGGCCATGCGGCTGTACTTGGAATCACTGGGAAACTACGCTTTCCTCTGAGAAACCTGGAGTCGGTGAAGCTGCAACTTTCTTGCTGAGACATTTCAATGCTAACAAGAAATATAATGTAGAAAAAAAATGCCTGTAGAGAGGAGAATTAACTGCTGAAAGATTTCCTTGTTCACATGGAGAGCTGACATTTGGAAAATATTTTACTTAATTTTTTATTTTTATAACCATGTTTATCCTTCTTCTGGTATTAGTATGTTTTAGTGGCAAAAGTTCAATACAGGAACATTATGAGGAGAGTGGTGAGGTCAGGGTGGAACAGATTTCCCCTGATTTTACTGTTTGGTAAAACAGGGAAGTCACACAGGAGGAATCCAGACTTTAAATTTGCTTTAAGGGGAGGAAAAGGTGGAAGAAAGAGAGATAACTAACTTGGATATGTGGGCTGAAGCTGTCCGTCTGTTGTACTCCAGGGCTCAGGCTTTTCCAAATGACTTCCTGAAGAATGAAATTGGCATGTAAGAGTTGAAGAAATCCAACTGGAGTGCTTCAGCAGGTAGGAGAAAGCTATGTGATTACATTCATTTGTACTGGCAAAAATAGAATTTGGAGTTGTCACAAGAACTCTTTTCTTTGTATATGCGCAAACAGAAGAGACAAAATGTGCACACAGGAGGGTTGTGCAAGACAATGCGACTGGTTGCATGTATGTGACATGGTTCTAAATTATAGGTGAAAGACAGTTGCTGCTTTGAAACCTGCATGCTTTTGATAGTGTGCTTAAGTATATTAACATTTGACTGCATTTCCTTCTGGCAGTAAATGTCTACAGAATGGCTTTCTTTCACATGCATAAAGCACTGAAGCAATTGAAGGTAAAACTGGGACATTAGTCACTTAAAAAAAGAGAAGCAAAATGTAATTGCAAGCAGTCTTTGTGAAACATTTAAAGAATATAGGAATGCTGTTGATCTGTTTCTTCCTTTGAGATTTATTGTATACATATTAGTGTGTCTCTGGGAACAAACAAGAAGGAAAAGTGCTGACAGTAAAATGGGCTGTAGAACAAGTGTACTGTTTTCTAAAGGTTTTTAATAATTATCATACTGTAATCTCATAGAATATTAAAGTAGACAGATTTTTGAGAATTGGTGTCTTATTATCTTACATAGCTTTTACGTGTGTGTGTATATATATATTTGTATAAATAACTGTAGCTATGCATATTTAGATAGCCTATGATAGAACCTTGCATATACCTTGTTATGTTCAAATAATTTTTGGAATTAACAGATTGTTAGCTTAGTAGGCAGAACTGGTAATGCTCTGTGATACTGCATATCTTTTCTGAGTGGATTATTTAGAATTTGACCACCATATCTATGAGATGTATGACACAAGTTTTCCATGAAATCATCTATTTCATTTTAGTTTAGAAAATAATTAAGAATCCAGGTAGGAAGCATAGTTATCTTTGTTTATGCAGCATGTAATGCATGATTGGATGTCCCTGTGGTTTCATGAAGATAAGGCAAAATAAATGGTGTAAGTAGAAAAACTAGTCTGCGTGTGTTTTGAAACTGCAATGTACCTGTTTATTTAAAGAAGCTGCCTGAAGGAGACTGGTGTCATCTGGGGCTACTGAAGGGAGAAAATAAATATCTAGTTAGAAATATGTTCCCATCTGCATCCACTGTATAGGAAGAGTGGGAAATGTGTTGCAGGTGTATGGTATTGACCCTAAAAGCAGGGGACACTGAGCCATGAGGTTGAAAGAACCTGAAGTAGACAAATAGGAACTATGTTAGGAGGCACAGAAGTAGTTGCATAGCTCAACAGTCACTGTTTATGGTGTATGGAGTAATAGTAAAAGCTAGACTTCAGTACAAAATTTGAATGTGTGCATTACTGAGGAAAGCCTAGCCCCTTGCTAAAACAGCAGCTGGATTTTGCATGTATGACTGAGCAGCCACATACACCCCTGAAGCACAATGGCATTGCCGCTCTTGAGTTTTCCATGCACTCATGGTGTTTTGCTCTGAAAATCTCCAACATTATAGCTACAGAGAAGCAAAACCCACCAGAATTTACTGCCACAAAGACTTAGTCAACAGGAACTGTGTTTGTGTAGATAATATCTATAAATCAGTCTGTGCCTCTCCATTTCTATTTTAGTTTTCAGCAAATTTTCTTTGCTTCAGACCTCCATGCATGGGACAGTCTCTAAAGTCTCTTGTGCATTTCATTCTTTGAAATGTTGTACTGTTCTGCATCACCACAAGAAATATTCTGTTATTTTAGTGGCAATGGTGTGTTTGTATTACTGCTATTTATCAAGGCATCACTTCTGAGCTTTTAAAAGCTGCTTTCATTTTCCAGAAAGTGGGGCTTAATCACACCCCTTTAATTCCCATAAAGCCCATTACTCCTTCTCCCTCTCCGCCTCACCGTTTCACTAAACAAATCATCATCAACTTTTTTTCTACCATGAGTCTTGGGCATATTTTAGCAAACGTTCAGTTAAGATTTCCAGGTTTGTCCTATCCTCCTCTAGGTTTGCCTTCTCTCTGGTCTAGCTTATAGCTAATATATTTTGCATGACAAAGTTGCTGACCTGAGTCATTCTTGCAAGTTAGCTGATTGAATATTGCTGTCTGTGATGTTTATTCTCTAATGGTGCTTCCCTGAGAGGAGACAACATGTGTTCCTCTTACTAGGAGTATTCAACAGAGCTTTACAGTATTTGCTTAAGGACAGTACCTGTGGTAAAATGACAGCACACCTGTGCAACATACTTAACATGGAACAAGAAYAGTCCAGTGGCCTTCAGCTGCAATATAAATTCTCAGGGAACCCTGAGTACATACTCTGACTGCTAAAGTCTGCATTACTGTATTTTCACTGTTATAGTTTATCTGCAACAACTAGATGAAACTAGTCTAGATGTGGGTCCAACTGCTACTCACAATAACTTGATTTTGCTGTGGAAACTTACCTGTAGATGGAGAAAAGGAACTCATGGTAGATTTTAATTTGTGGTTCTGAGGTCAAGTTTTCTTATGTTTCACTCATGCAGCTTTTTAGGGTAAACTTGTGTTTTTCTAGGAGATTAAATTGACTTCTGCAACCTGCTTCTTTGCCTCCTCTGTAAAGAATCATCAGGCATGACATTGCGGATGGGAAGTACATGAACCTGCCCCCACTCCTTACATGAGTAAAGATCAATAACCATGACCTCTCCAGCCCAATATGTCTCTAACGTAGGCTATATATTAAGAATAAGATTCTTAGGGTAACCACAGTGGGAGGTCTTTTCTGTCACTGAGCCACTCAGTGGCAGTTGAAGATAATATCCAAGTTATTTCAATTGTCATGTAAAATGTAAGACCTCTCCCCTGAAGTAAAATTTGGGGATTAAAATAGATATTCTCATGAACATGTCAGCTCATTGCTCAATAGCATTAAAAAAATAAACAATTGTTACTTATTTCTAAGAAAGGAATAGGTAATGAATCAGAGACCACCATCATGCCGCTGTATAAATCACAGATGGAAGATGTCTGCTTCATCTTCCTCAAAATCCTCAATTTTGAAAAGGTCGATTTAGAACAGTTTAGCTGTGGAAATAATTTCTAAATTTAGGACATATTCAAAGACCTTGTGGCCATTTCCAGGCTGGCTTACAATGAGCAGAAGCTGCAAAAGCTTGCATCACTATCTGGTTCAAGAAAATGAACTAGGTGATCTTCCATTTAGGTGCTCACTAACGATTTCACAGGATGAGCTGAAATATGTCTGTGCTGCAAAGTGAAACAATTTGTCTTGACATCTGAGCTCTTCTTCCCCTTCATAAACATTCCATATTTTCTTTTTCCACTCTCCTTTAGGATTTTTTTCCCTGTTTTATTTCCTTTTGCCTATTAAATTGTAGGTATTGATTTCTTTTCTTTTAATGTGGAATGCTTTATAGCATCAGAAAAGTCACAGGGATACACAAACACAACTTTCTTGTGTGACTGTTCTATTGAGCTCAGCTTTGTGCAGCTGTTCTATTGGCAGGAGCAGAAATAAACTGTTTCTCTTTCTAAGAGACCAAGTTTAATAGGTTTATTATAAGCTGTGTTTTTTTTTTTCTACTGGTCTTTCTTCAGATCTGGCTATTGTCATTAATTCTGAACTGCTGATCTACCGCATCTCTGCTTATATTTTTCATAGATAGCCAGCAGTGTATTCATTTGAATGTTGCTGAAAGGAGAAATTGGATATTGGTGAGAATATGACCTCCTATGAAAATATTCTTTGCCTTTGTTTTTATGTGATCCATGACATGTCTGTATGTGAGCTGTTGTATTGTACTTTGCTGACTTTAGTTAATCTCCAGGTGAATGCTTTTTATTATTATTATTTTCTGTACTATGTAAAATTATGCTAAGACTAAAGCATTATGTGCAGTGATAATCATTTCAACCCTATTTTCTCTTCAGACCTACCCTCAATATATTAAATCATTTGTCTAAAAGTCTTAGCTTGCTTGCAGCCTCTTGTTGACAGCACAGTGTTCCACCATCAGTTGTAATTCTAAGGGATAATCTTCACTGGCAGGTGTTCTCGATGTTTTACTATTATGTGCAGTATGTAATGAGAGTGCCTGCAAGTGACAGGTCAAGACTTCTTTCTCAATTTTATGTAAGATTGTAAATTCCTAATTGTGAGGTTCAGCTAGCTTTTAATGTCTATGCTGTTCCTTCTCCATCATCCTTGTCATACTTCGTCAACCAGTGGTCTGCAGCCTTTACATGATTTTGAGATGGTACTGCCTGGATCACGTCTTGTGGCCTAACAGGTCAGGGTCAGCAAAACTTTGCAGCTGCTGATTTTGGCCAGGGTCAGAGTTAGCTTGCTTCAATAATTCTGCTCCAGCTGTGACTTTGCTCATTCCTTCATGCCCAACTCCTCAAACTTCCTCTCCTTTCATCTGCCTGAGTAGCACTCAGAAGAGTGAATGGCACTTCTTGAAGTTGGGGTGTCAGCTTAATGGTGCCCTTCAGTCACCCTTGATGGGTTAAAAAAAAAAAAAAAAGAAAAAAAAAAAAGGGAGGAAGGAAAGAAAAATAGAGCATCTCCAACCAGCTCCTTAACAGCACTCATAAGCATCAACTCCTTAAGAAATAATTTCAAAGTGACCCCCATTCTTGGAAGAACCTCTGTCCTGACTCCAGAACCCAGAACTCTCCATCATCCATTTTTACAAGGATCTGGTTTTCATCTTCACAAACCACCAAGCAGCAGGCAAATGGTATTCACAGTTTGTGCAAACAATCTCAGTCCTGCAGTTTCCTCTAGGCTGTGATAGGAAGAAGCTAAGAATTAATTAAGCAGCCAGAAAATGATTTGCAGGGGACTAGTTACAGCACTTTGGTTAATAGCTTCTGCACTCATCTGCCCATGCTTGAGGAGCAAGAAGTTTGTATTGCATAAATGCTATGGGGTTTAACCACATACTACTGTGAAGCAGCAGTATCTGTACTATATTACAGAGTATCCTGCACCACCACTTTGGAACTGTAAACATGTAAAGACCACTTGGCGAAGTCTTTTATGTACCCCAGCTTTCATCTAGTGCCCAGAGTGATGTATGGTTAATCTGGGCAAAGAAATTTAGTGGCAAAGCTGTACCCCTGAAAAAGGTGTTGGGGGGCTTGCACAGAATTTTGAGTGTGTCACTAAAGCGCCTCAATACTGCACACAAAGCTTTGAGACCATTTCTGCTCCACTGTGGGAAGCCCCTCAAGAAGGAAAGAAAAGGCTTCAAGCTGCCCTCTTTGTAGAGTTCCTTTCTACAGCGCCCCTCAGGGTGAAAGGGCTTTAGTGCATAAGAGGGCCTGGGACCTGGGCTGTGGAGGAACCCAAGTGTCAGGGGAAAACACTTCTTCCATCTATCCCAATTGCTGAATTTTGCTTCACCCTCCTCAATGACTAGTTCCTCAGCCCTTCTCCCTAGCCTAGTTTTTGCAGAATCTCTGCTGTCAGTAGCTGTGTTCTGGAGGCCTAAGGAAGAGATTACATGTGATGCTGAACAGCAGTACTTCTGACATGCACATCCACAGGAAAGAAGTAAAACGTGGATAGCATCTCTATCAAGTTATTTTTTCCCCTATAGTGGGGAAAAAGACATCCTCAGATGCTCAGCTATACAGGACTGGTGAGGGAAAGACTTGTCAGGCTGAAATGCAGCGATGGTATCTTTTACTCACCTATTTTAAATACTTCAGTAACTGAAGGTCATAGAATTAATAAGCACTACACTTGGTTTTCTTATCCTCCCTGCTAGACAAACCTAACCAGCCTGGTTCTTTGCTACTCCTGTCACCACAGAGAAGCATTTGGCCTTTGTATTCGTGGATTTTGTTAAGAGTATTTCCTTCCATCTGGTAACATTCTGTGCTTTGTACTCTACAGCTCAGTTTTATTTGGGACAGACTGTGAGGGTAGAATTAGGGGAGAAGCAGCTGGAACCAGTCAGAAAGAAGAGAGAGCATCAGTGACTCAGAGAAAAACATATGAAATGTTTTCATATGCATGTATTCTTGCATGCTCAGCCTCCAAGGCTCTGGCTCATTATTTCTTTTTATTCTTTAAGCTATTTAGTGTACATATGTTCCACAATTCAAAAGTTTTTCCAAACTATATCATTCTCCATTGTTTAGAGTGCTTGTGCTCAATATGTTGCTTAATTGTGTACTTTCTTGCTGAGAGAGATTTTTTCATTCTCATTTCCATTAGCATTAGTTTGTGGCATTTTAATACAGCAAGTGTCTTCACTGTTGGCCAACAGACATATTTCATTTCTAAAGGAATGCCTGTTCTCATCATTTATGCCTATTTTATATAAAGGCCATCAACAAAGTTTTCTTTTAAACAGATGGGTGTATGAGGAGATTCAAGGCTAGAGGGGAACCTTAGAAGCATAGTGCCCATTAATCTTACATTGCGAAGAGCTGCTTTCAGTTGAATTTTTGATCACGGTAAATATAGCTGTATGAATCAGTGAGAACAAAGCATAAGTGTGTGAGAGCAGAACATTAACAGTTCACTTTGGGTATATCCTGTATATCGGTGTTAAATTGTAATGGCTCCATGGTCAAAACCTCTGTTACACGCTGAGGGAAGAAAATATGAATTTAAAGTGCTGTGTTAAATTGTATGCAACTAGAAAACATCAATGATTAAAATGCGCTTACCGTTTTCCCCCACAATTAAAAAGTTCCTTCTGAGAAAGTTATGCTCTGTATTTCTCACTGGCTTTGTTTCTTTTTCTAGGGATATTCTCAACATGGATGCCTGGAAGCCACTACTTCTTCTCTTTGCAACCACCTGCTGCTCTATAGGTGCAGAGCAGATTGGTAATCCACTAAAGAAATGACTCTTTTTCACATCAAAATCAATAGCAAAATTCCTTTTTTCCCATTTATACCCAGTGCTAGAGAGATATGAAAAACTGATGACAGTTTATTCTTTGTATAATTAGGGATGCTACAATATGTTTTTAGGAAGCATATATTTAAACTAGAATAGGAGAGGTGTCCTAAAACCAGCAAAATTAACTGGAACAGCTCATTAAAGTTTTTTGTTGTTCATGCATGTTGATGTTCTGTATTTTCAAAAAGTTTTTCTCTAAAAGTTTTGCAGCCCAGATCAGGTGTTATCTGCAAGACTGTCAAGTGCAATATGTTACATGGCTCACCATTTTCATTTTGGTAGTCAGTTTTGGAGAATGTGCTTGAGGAAGTATTCTGTCCAGTTGCAGAACACTTCCTGCATGTCTGTCAGTTTGGGGGAAATCAGGACCATTTCATCCTTGTCCAAGTAGTGTTGTATACTTTTGAGAGGTGTGGAAATGTGAGCCCAGTATTTACTACAAGCAAATGTGCTTCGTCCTCCTGTTCAAGCCAATGTGATTTTTCCAAGCTAATAAATACTTGTTAATAATGTGTGCTTGCAGTGTGGGCTCAAAGTGCACGAGGAACTTTTCCTTTGAGCTTACTTGACAGCAGGTCAACACGTTCTTATCGCTGTAGTTTAGTTACAGAAATGTGTAGAGCAATTACTGTATGCATTCACTGCATAGTAGTTCTTATGAGAAGGCTGTGTGTGGAAATTGTGCTGGTGTGAATTCAGTCTCTCCCCTCTGCCTAAGAATGGAGTTGCAGATGGACATAGTCTCAGCCCCTCTGAATGGAGGAAAAGAAAGAACTAATGAATACCAAGAATTTACCAGGTTAGATAGAAGGATTTTTTGTAAAAGGCTGATAGATCTTGGATTCTGAAAAACAAACAGGAGGTGAAATTACCTTTTTCAGGAAACAGGAAAGTTAAAGAATGTTTCTTCAGTCTGCAGGGAAGCTTCCATGGCAGACATCATCTTTCTCATAGACAGATCCTGGAGTGTAGGGACAAAGAGCTTCAAGATCATGCAGAACTTCTTGCACACGATGGTCAATGGCTTTGATAATAGGGAAGAAAAATCCATGTTGGTATGATTCAATACAGTGATGTGCCACACACCAGGTTCTTGTTGAACACTTACTATAATAAGAAAGATTTCTTACAGAAGATACAGAAATTACAGTAAAAAAAGAGGGAGTGCCAGAACTGGCAGAGCCTCCAGATCAAGTTAGAAAACTACTTTATAGTAGGTTCAGGCAGCCAAAAGGAAGAAGGGGTTCCCCAGTTTGCTGTGGTGCTAATGGATGGACAGACTTAAGATAATATTCAAAGCCCAGCCACAGCAAAGATGCAGGAATCACATTGTATGCCATAGGTATTAAAGATGCTGCTTTGTCTGAGCTTCAAGAAATAGCTAGTAAACCAGCTGATAAGTATGTCTATGAAGCGGAAGATTTTGCTGCTCTGCAGGAACTCTCTCACAATATTCTACAGGCGCTTTGTACTATGGTAGAGGAGGTAGCTGGACCAGTCACCCAGGTTGCCCATGATATGTTCTGAAAGAACCCTTTTTTTCTTCCCTTTTTCTTTTTTTCTTATTTTATTTTTGCTTTTCATAGGCAAACTATATGGAATTGCAGTTTGTTACCAAAATATGGGCTTTAACTTCATGTATATTTAATGTATTTTTAACTAGCTTTCAGTAATATCACCTAATAACTGCGATAAACTGTGAGTACCTGTCTGCCTTTGAAATATTCATGATTATGGGGTGGAGGGGAAGGGGAGGGGAGAAAGGGAAAGGCAGAAACTTGCAACACAGTTCTAATTTATTTCATGAATAATAACATGTAAAATTCAGTTTGAAAACTGTTTTGGTGCTGGTTGACAAAGGAAAGTCGTTCCCTCTTTGCTGATTTAAAAAAAGAAAAAAAAAAGGCAGGAGAAGAAACAATTAATAGTAATTCATTCTTTTATATCATCTTTCTTGAGCAGCTTGCAGAAAAGCCACTTTGGCAGACATTGTCTTTCTAGTGGACACATCAACAGGCATTGGCCAGGAAAACTTTCAGAAAGTGAAGGATTTCCTCTCCACTTTGGTTTCCAGCCTTGATGTTGGCCTTGATGCGATCCGAGTTGGGCTGGCACAGTACAGTGATGAGACTTATCGAGTATTCTTGCTGAATCAGTATTCATTGAAAAGTGATGTGCTGAAGCAAATTGAAGATTTGCCATATAGGAGGGGAGAAACTTACACAGGGACAGCTCTGGATTTTGTCAGCGCTGTGTATTTCACTGAATCTGCTGGTAGCAGAGCTAAGGATTACATCCCACAGGTAGCCATTCTAATCACCAATGGAGAATCCAATGATGAAGTCGAAGGGCCTGCCAGGAAACTGAGAGAGGAAGGCATCTCTGTCTACGTTGTTGCAATTGGTGTCCACAATAAAACTGAGCTGCAGCAAATAGCCAGCAAACCTTTTAGTAAATTTCTGTATAGCATTGGTAATTTTGATGATCTTCAAGACCTCTCCACAAGACTTTTGGGAAACTTCTGCTTTGCAATTGAAAGCCGGATGGAAGGTAAGAAATTGTCCTTATACGGGTGCTGTTTCAGTTGTTTGTACTGTGCAATTATGAAAATAAGGTGTAGAAAAGTGATCCTGATTCTGACGTGGTTTACACGTCAGTTTCCATCATGTAACTCCATTGAAAACAATGGGGCTAATTTTGAGGTAGGTCCCAGTTCAGGATGAAACCCCATTCTTTTTAACATGTTTTTAATTGTCTGTGTTGAAGTCAATAAGGTTTAATTGTTAAAATACGAAGATAAGCTTATGCTTGGTGCTTTCTGTGAACAGAGCCTTAGGCTATTGTAAAGAAAATCAGGGTCAGACTCACAGAATCTGTGAAGTGCATTCAGTTCCATCTCATTAGAGCTAGCTGAACCTTCTATAAGAAAACATTTTCTTTCGTTTTGATGTCACCTAACAGTTTAACAGAAAATTATTTCTTGACCAAGCTTGTTTTGATGACACTTTTTTAATTCTTCCAAAAACCTGCTTCCAAAATGGTGACTTTCCCCTCATGTTCTAGGAGTAGCAAAAATGAAGGGAAGCCATGTTTTCTCGTCCTTTCCATACATTTTCTGAGCAGCACAATTCACAGGGAGTGTATTTTCCCTGTTTTGTCAAAGACGATCTGTCATTGGTGAAAGGGGAAGGAGGGAGGGATATAGAAGAGGCTTGGCAGTAAAATTAAAATCAAAGCAAGATTTGGGTGGTTTAAAAACAATTATAAATGTTTAAAATATAATGTAACTATGTTTAAAAATTAAATGACTTTTTTCTGGTTTTGCAGGGATCAGGCTCCCCCACTAGTTTCTCAACTGGCTGATCAAAAAAGGAAAGATTAGAGGTTAGAGACAGTGCTGGTAGTTAGGCACTTGGCCTTAATCCCCTTCTTTACCATAAACTGTGCTACATCAAAGGATGCATTTAGGCCCAGTTTCAGTTGCCTTGCATCTGAATTGCCCTTTGGAAATGCACCTCTCTTTCCTTTGACTATAGGAGGAGCTAGAATCACTTTGTTCGTGTTATGGTGCCTCCTCCAATATTTTCAAAAGAACTGTCAGCCCATTGAAACAACTTCTCATGGGGTTGTTATGAAGGTGAATATATTCTGAAGTGCTTGGATGGATCCAATTCTTGGATGCAAACTAGATTCCAGTGGTGATGTAGAAGACCTTGTTTAGTGGAATATCAAAAGAAGGGGATGATAAAGCATGCAATCTCATTTTCATTGTCACAAATAGAAGATTAAGTGGGAGGAAGATGAAACTCTCTCAGTAGTGTCAGATGTAGAGTTTCTCCAAATTTTTTTTCTTAAGACATTTTTTGCAGAGTTAGTTTCACTAAAATTCTTTGTTTAATTTGGTAAGACATAAAGTTATAGCAGTTATATCACATGTTTAGGGGTATGCTGTAGACTTAAAACTGAAGTCTAAGCTTAAAATTGTGGAGATCAACAAAGTATTTGCAGTTGCAGTTTAGCTTATATTCAAAGCCAAGTCTGAGTATAGGTTGACAGTATTCCTTTCTGCAACTCATTTATAACATTTTTTCCCCTCTCTGCAGCATTTGCAAAACAATATGCTGATGTTATTTTCCTTATTGACTCCACCGAGAATATGACGCCTTCAACTTTTGAGGAAGTAAAACGCTTCATCTCCCAGACAGTCAGCCAGCTAGATGTTGGGCTTAACAAGTACAGCATTGGCCTAGCCCAGTTTAGCGGGATAGGACAGGTGGAGTTTTTACTGAACACATATGAAAATAAAGAAGAGGTACTTGACCACATTCGGCATAGTGTTGCATTTGCTGGAGACTCCTTGCAGACTGAAAGTGCCCTGGAGTTCTTGCAGGAAACTTTTTTCATGGATGGTGCTGGAAGCCGGCTCAGTGAAGGCACTCCACAAGTTGTAGTGGTCATCACACCCCCTGGGTCCAGAGACAATATCATGGAGGCAGCTTGGGCGCTAGAAGAGATGGGGGTAAAAGTTGTCTCAGTTGATGTTGGAAGCTCTGACAGGGAAGAAGCAAAGGTGAGAGCCCCCTCCACCAAGGCTTACCAGATTTACGAAGGAGAGAGCATTGATCTCATGCAGCAAGCTGTTGACATTGTTATGGAAGCCTCTGTTCAGAAGCTTTATGACCTTGATCCAAGTGTGCCAGCAGGTATGGTGTATCACCAGAGAAAAAACAGCAGCATGAGTAACTTCTAACCCATCGGTAACCCATCTAACCCATCCAGAGCAACTTCTCAGGTAGCTGTGAGGGAAGAGCAGAGTGAAAACAGCTGATGATTGTGTTTTAAAGAGTTGTTGGATTGGCAAAATATTTACCACCTTTTGTTGTCTTGAGGCAATACTTGCCCATGCACAGTTTAGCATTTAGTGTTTTAACTGAGAGGAACAGGACTTTGCTTTTGAGGGGTTGGCTGTAGCGAAATTGCCAATTCTGACTAAGGCAACAACTTTGCCTAAATTTTGTTTCTAGAAAATGGCCATAGGAGAGTTTGTATTTAACCACAGAACAACTTCCCAAATGTCCTGGGGTGTTCTGATTAGCCGTCACTCTGCAGTAGGGTGAGAAAAGGTATTTGTCTTGCAGAATTCCTTGTAGTGTGGACAAGAAAGGATTTAAGATCTAGTGTTTATTTCAGGGCTGTCTTTTACCATGAAAACCAATATAAAAATCTCAGCTGTTAAGGCTGATAGGGATTAAGATTTGGTGTCTTATTGTAGCACCGTCTTGCATATGATCCTTTTTTTAAACAACCTACTCCAACTGTACCCACCATTTATCCCACAGTGTGATCTACATTAATCTTATCTTCCTTTTACTTGCTTTGCTTTTAGTGTGTTCCAGTGCGACTATTGCAGATATTGTGTTTCTGGTGGATGAATCCAGCAAAATTGGGTCAAAAAACTTCCAGCTGATTAGGGCCTTTCTGTTAAAAATTGTTAATGCCCTGGATATTGGCCCAAGCAATGTAAGAGTTGGGCTAGTGCTATACAGTAATGAACCAAGGCTAGAGTTCAGCCTGGACACATTCAAGGACAAATCAGAAATCCTGAACTACCTGAAGAACTTACCATATAGAGGTGGGCAAACATACACTGGAGTAGCTATTGAATTCCTGAGGAAGAAGGTTTTTACTCAAGAAGCAGGTAGCAGGAAAAAACAAGGAGTGCAGCAAATTGCTGTGGTTATCACTGATGGCCAATCCTTGGATAATTACACTGAACCAGCATCTAAACTAAGGCGTAAAGGTGTTACTGTCTATGCTGTGGGCATCCAGAATACCACAGAGAGTAGCAAGCTGGATAAAATTGCAACTTATCCCCCAAGGAAACATGTCATCAGCCTGAAGTTTTTTCTACAGCTGTCAAATATTGAATGGAAAATAAAAAAACGACTTTGTAACGAGATTGTGACAAAAACCTTTGTAGCCCCATTACAATTGCGGAATCTGAAAGAAGGTAAGAAGTACATATATAATTCGCATTTAAATATGTTGTGCTGCCAGGTTTGATGCAGGCATATGCTCCATCTGCACTTAATGCAGAGGGAAAATAAGATTCACAAAGGTTTTAGTGAGGTTTGTAGAGTTCTGGTGGGGATGGAGACACCATTAGTCTCAAGGTAAGATCTGCCCTGCTTGGAACTGTTCCCTGTATATTCCTGCTCTGTTAGGGACAGGCATGCCAGGAGGCATTTGACCCTTCCAGTTTAGCAAATCCTCAGTCTCCCTCATACTCAGGTCCTTGGATTCTTCAGGTTAATTGTCCATACTAATTCTTACAGCTTAATAGCATTTGTTCTTTGAAATCTCATAAATGAATGTACTTCTACATCTTCCATTAAAATTAAATGGGATCATTTCTCAGTTACTTGAATCCAGGCTATTTTCTATGACATCTCTCCCTTAATTTTCTTTGTGCTTACCAAAATCATGTCCTGGCTGATATTGCCTCCAAATTTTGTGACTAGTGAAGCACACTGTCATCTGTCACCTCCAGGAATAGCTGAGCCATGCCATTATTAATAGTTTGCTCTGGGAAGCTAGTCTCATAATGATATAAATCCTGGTAATATTTATTTATTCATAACTAAATTGTACCCAATCTGTTCCCAGAATGCCTATCTTACCATTCTCAAAGTAGCCTTGTTTCTGTGTTTATTTTTTCCCTTCTTTTGTCTTTACAGGCTGTCACATTGTTACTGTACCCCACTATGTTTACTTTTATTTCTGTTTTTCTCCAACAGTTCATACCCTTTAATACCTTTATTCCAGTCCTGATTGTTATCCGACCATGCTTGTTATCTTTTTGTTATCCAGTGCCAGCAATAATAGGTTCTATTCTTCCATTTTGTTGTCTTGACACATTTTATTGGTGTAGAGAAGTTTGATCATCTCTAATTCAATCTCTTAAACACCCAAGATTTTACAGGCTTTTAGACTGAAGGGCTTTTCCCAAGCCAAATATTATTTTTGATGTTTAGTGACTTATTTTGGAGATTAGAATGTAATTAAGTAATTTTCTCACTCCTTCTTAAAGTGTCAAAAGTTCCATAACTTTTTTTTTCTTTTCTTCCCACTAATAAGGTTGTGTGTACACAGAGGAAGCTGACATTTATTTCTTGATTGATGGCTCTGGCAGCATAAATCCATCTGATTTCGAGGACATGAAAACATTCATGAATGAGATGGTCGGGATGTTTCAAGTTGGGGCCAGCAGTGTTCGCTTTGGCGTGGTTCAGTATTCAGACAAGTCAAGGACAGAATTCATGATTGGCCAGCATAACCAAACAACGAGGTTAACAGAGGCAATTAGGAATATTGATCAAATAGGTGGAGGCACCCGAACTGGAGATGCTTTAAGGTCTATGAAAAGTCTGTTCAGAATGGCTGCCAGGCAAAACGTTCCACAGACCCTGATAGTGATTACAGATGGTAAATCCCAAGATAAGGTGAATCAGGCAGCAAAAGAGTTGAGGCAACAAGAGATTGTTATATATGCCATTGGCATCAAAGAAGCTGTTCGGAAAGAGCTGGCAGAAATAGTGGAGACAAAAGACAGAATATTCTTTGTGAACGACTTCGATTCCCTGAAGCTTATTAAACACGACATTGTGCGAGCTATCTGCTCAGAAAATGGTAAGAGGTTCTCCTCAGCACAATTGGATCCCTTCCAAGCACCTAGTATTAGAATATGCTCATACAATTTTGGTTATACTGAAGAGGATATTGCTACATAAACAGAAATAACCAGAAATTTGTGTGTGGGTGATCTCAGACTGCCAGGTCAAGGCTAGGTTACCCTCTTTCAAGGTACAGTTTTCACCAATCACTGAACAAAATTAAATGATACTAAATAACAGCAGTTGAAATTCCTTAATGTGCCCAAGTGTAGAAATCTAAGTACTTACGTTTGGCATGTGCCAGTCCCATTTTGTGAGAACAGATATGGAATGCAGTGATAATGCCTGTCCTGAATTGCCTACAGTCTAACACCAGGATCCTTGTGGTTCTAAACAGATGAGTAGTTTAAGCATTGCAGGACATTGTCTTTCACAGGGAGATAGACTCTGATTTTCAATACCCAAGTCACGGAATGTTCTTCTGGCATGTGCAGAGTATTCTTACCCAGTGATCATGTGCATCCCTTACTGTACCACATACTTACCGTCATGGAGGAAGCTGACTATGTATCAAGTGGCAGAATTCTCTCTCTTGAAACACACTCACTGGTTCATAGGGGGTCATATATGATGAACAAAGGCATTATCTCCAGTAGGCTCCAGCCTTTGTTTATATGTTAGCTATTAAATTTGCTGTGCACTATCTGGATTTAATTCTTTCAGGCAGACCTGCTGAAGACAAATCTGTCTGCCTGTTCTGTCATTCACTGTTTTTCGGATGTTGATGCAACTAAGATGTTAAAAGTGCAGGTGAGAAGAGATTTGTGGTACTAACCTATTCTTTTCTCCTTTATTTCTTAGCCTGTAAGAATTTGAGAGCCGACATTGTTTTCCTGGTGGACAGCTCAAAGAGTATTCGTCCAGCTGAGTTTCAGAAGGTGAAGGATTTCATGCAGTCATTTGTGACCAAAGTGGATGTTGGGCTTGATAATGTTCGAATCGGCTTGCTGCAGTTCAGCTCTGAAATAAGAGAAGAGTTCCAGCTTGACAGATACAGCACCATGACTGATCTTCAGAGAGCCATTCAGGAAATGCAGCAGATTAAATCAAGAACACTTACTGGGAAAGCGCTGACCTTTGCTGCCTCTTACTTTGACCGATATAGGGGAGGGCGTCCTGAATTGAAACAGTACCTAATAGTGATCACTGATGGGAAATCCCAAGATCCAGTGAAAATCCCAGCCAGGGCCATACGGGACAAAAGTATCACCATCTATGCCATTGACATGCTAAAGGCAAACAATTCCCAGCTTTTGGAGATTGTTGGCACTCAAGACAAAGTGTTCTTTGAGAATAACCTTGACTTCCTGGGAAAGCATATTCGCTTTGAAATTTGCAGTCTAGAAAATTGTAAGTGATGGTGGTAACCCACTTCGTATATTTTCTCTAGATCCCTTTTGTCATTTTTCCTGTTAAGTCTTTATAAGGATAGGTTTTGCTTTCCATATTTATGATGGAACCTAACGTCCCCCCCCCATGATAATACGCAGTTACAGTGGCGTGAAAGGTGGTATTAGAATATGGACCTGTTTTCTTTGTAGGCTATAATCTCATTCTGTTCCTCATGAGCAGATAGGTAAATATTTTCCTTTTTCCTTAGGGAAAACACCTAAGCATTTCTATTTAGGTTTCCTCAGTATCTCTGCACTTTCTGCTTTCAACTGTAATATGGGAACAAAAATCCCTGCACAGGAATGGGGGAGGAAGAGACAGAATTCTAACCTTGTTTCTTTGTTTCCTCTGTTTCTACTTATAACAGTGTGCAAAAGGGCAAAAGTTGCTGATATCATGTTTGTAGTGCATGGATCATCTGGCATTACAGACCTGCAGTTCAAGAATGTGCAGCGTCTCATGGAAGCAGTAGTTAATGACTCAGTGGTCGGAGTGAACAAAGTTCAGTTTGGTGTTTTGGTGTATAGCTCCAAACAGGAGGTGCATTTCTCACTGAATTCTTACTTCTCCAAGTCTCAGATCAGAGAAGCAATATTCAACTTGAAGCCTCTGCCAGGCCAGCCCTTCACAGCAAGAGCTTTGAGCTTTGCCAGGCAGACATTTGGTGTGAACTATGGCGGGCGTGCATCTTCTCTTGCTGTCACCAGGATCCTCATTCTTATTACTGATGAACCAACTGTGCCATCAGATAGAGCCAACCTTCCTGCAGCTGTAAGAGCTTTGAAGGAAGATGGAATCAACTTAGTTGCTGTTGGAGTGAGCACAACAAGCAGAGCAGAACTTCAAGAGATTACTGGAGATCAAGAACGATTTTTCTTTGCACAGAGCTATGATTCACTGGAAAGCATACACAAAAACCTTATGCAGATAGTGTGTGAGAAATCTCAGCCAGGTAAAGGAGACTTTTGAACAGAGTTATTATGTCTTTTTCTACAGCTGGTGCAGGCTGTTTGAAACAGGAACAGTATTTAAAATAGTCTGTGGAAACAATGGAGGATGGGTGGAAAAGTTTAAGACAGTTCCCTGTTTGAAATACAGAATGTGTCAAGATTTAATTCCAAAAGATGCCTTCTACTGATGTGCTTCCATCAGTTATTTTCAAGAGGTTGCTTATGCTGGCAAAGGGAGGCGGATGTCATCTAAGTCTTCTTGGCTATTTTTATTCCACACATAATAGAGACAGTTCCTTATGAATGCAGCCCTTTCCACTTCAGTGGGAACCTGTGTCCCCCGCTATACAGAGGCCCTCTTCAAGAGGGAGGGTTCTGTGTCAGTGTGCCCTCTCCCACCCTTCTTATTTCTCTCCTTTTCTGTCCGGAAGACATGCAGTTTGCAATGTCAGTGTTATTAGCTTATTGTTAAAGGTTCATTGGAGATGAGATGATGTTTTTCCCTGCATAGAAAGATGTTATGGGTCAGAATCAACTGTTTTTTGATCTATAGCCAGAAAAGGGGTTGAAGTTGCTGGATTTAATCTTCAAAGACAAAGAGTTTCTTGCTCCTCTCCACTCATTTCCCTTTTCTGGTTTCTTTCCCGTAGTCACCTAAATGAACAGGATTCTGTGCAGTGATGCCTTGTGCATTTCCTGAAGTGTTAGAATAGATAGGATATGTCATTCAGCTGTTACTCTGTTACATCCCAGCAAGGGAATGCTATTGAGTTAAAGCTTTTGCTTCACTCTTTTTTGAACAAAATAAAAAGGACATAAATTCTTGTGCTTCCAAGGTAAAGGCAGGCACTATGGCTCTGTGAGAAACAAAAACTTTCCTCTTGTCAGGCTTGCACCAGAACTGTCCATTTGAAAGTTTTGTACATTCTTAACGAAAACATTTCTTTTCTGTACTCTTTGTTCTGATCGCTCTGAGAACTTCTAATAATTTCTACAATTTTGTGTCTGATTTTTGGGTGGATAATTTGTACTGTGTAAAAATTAAGTTCTGAGAGCTAAATTTTCAAGATTTAGAGGTTCACCTGTGTTGAGAGAAAAATATCACAATATCACTTAGGACTGCATATGTGAAAATGCAGCAAGAGCATCTAGAGCTGTAACCAGTACGTGCAAAAACATTGTCTGCTGAAAATCCAAAGGGCCTTTAGTTACTGAAAGTGTGGCCATCAGTGATAAGAGTGTATAAAGTGGGTGATTCCCTCCACCTCGACACATGCCTCCCAGCATGTCTCTTATCAAATACACTTTGGGCTTGGAAAAGGACCCATTGTATTTGGAACTGCCATTTATCAAATCAGCTACAACACCTGTAGAAAGACTTCCCTTCCCTGGTGTATTTTGCTCTGAAAGATGGCTTCTCTTACATCCTGTCATTTTTTCTTGCTGCACAACATACAGTATCAGGTTCTCTCTAACAAAGAAACAATTTTTAGATCCAGTGAAGTGTCACTCTGACAACTCAAATAGAGGCTGCCAATCAAAACATTGAGTAGCTCTGCTTCTGCAATGAAAATGATGTGTGAGAATTCCTTCAGCTTCAAGGGTACTGGCACACTGTCTTCCTTCTTGGTAGTCAAGCAGTTCAAGTGATATTTCCTCACAGTGGCCCTTCAGGTAACCAGAGGATAGAGTAGTGAGTGGGGTAGTTAAAGTCTGACCTTTCTTGGCTGAGGGTTTGACTTCAGTCATAAGCTCTGTCTTTTGTCTCTCCCAACCTTTTAGATGGTGCACAAAGAACTGATTTCTTTTGCAAGTTGTTACTGCACAGAGGATGAAGGGTTGAAGTAAGATAAATGATCGTTTGGCCTTGAATGGCCTGTCTGTGACTAGCTCATGTGACTAAAGTTTTACATGAAAGAGCACAAGCAAAAGACTAAACACTGTCCAGGTTACATCCTTCACTAACTTTTTTTCTTTTTTCTGCTTTTTCCCTAAGTTTGCAGCAATCAAGTGGCAGATCTGGTATTCTTGATAGATGGGTCAAGAAGCATATCAAAAAGTAACTTTTCTGTCATGAAGACCTTCATGAAGGAAATTGTGGACAGTTTTGTTATTTCTAAGGAAAAAGTACATGTTGGGGTAGTCCAGTACAGCCAAGACCCCCAAAAAGAATTTTCTCTTAATGACTTCTATACTAACACCATCATAAAAGAACAGATCGACAGCATTGAGCAGTTGCGGTCCTCTACATTCACTGGCAAAGGGCTGAGGTTTGTCCAGAGCCTTTTTGAGCCTGCCAACGGAGGCCGCAATAGCCAAGGAGTCTCACAGAACCTTGTTGTGATTACAGACGGGCACTCTAATGACACGGTGGAGGATGCAGCACTGGCTTTGAGGAGTGATGGGATACATGTCTTTGCAGTTGGCATAGGGATTATAAACTCTTTTGAGCTGCTTCGAATAGCTGGTGATGCAAGGAAAGTGTTCACAGTGGAGAACTTCGATGCACTGAGAGCCATCAAGAGGAGTATTGTTGATGAGGTCTGTGAATCTGGAGATTCTCCTAGCCAGGGTAAGCAACATAAACTTTTTGTTGGGTATATAAGAATGTGTATCCATATGGCTATGTACGGTCCTTGGTAAAGGTACCTGAGCTAGCTTGGAAGCAATGCAACTGTTTTACCAAAGAGCTCTGCTCTGGTTACTCAGCCTTGCAACTTTCTTGGCTCACACCTTAATTCAGTCAAGAACCATTACACTCTTTGCTGTAGTAAATGGCTTCAGAGGTGAGGCAGTGCTTCACATCTAGCACTCATATCATAGCTTCTCAGTGTCTAAAAGGAGCCAGAGCAGATGCACCCTAGATATCCTAATCACAAAAGAGAAAATAGCCAATTTAGCAGCATTTAAAACCTTCAGAAACCTAACTTTGAGTCATCTACAGCTGAATCTGATCTTATTGCTTCAGTGGAACTGTCAGCAGCAGCTGTTGACAAAACTTATTTCCAACAGAAAGACACTGCAGAGAGACTGTGTGAGCAAATCCAACCTGCAGGGCAGGAGGTGCTGGCAAGGTGTGAAGAGCAAATCCACAATAATGCTGAGACCCTAGCAAAAGGCTCCCTTTATATAGGAAACAGAATGTGATATCTCTTACTACATCTTCCTGGTGGTAACAGCAGTTTGATTGCTGTTCCAAGGATACTCCACAGACTGAGAGGCTCCCAACCCCGAAGAAAATAAAGGATCAGATGTGCCTTTGATTAATGCAGTGACTTTTATCAGATGTCAGATGCTATTGTATCTGAGTTTAATCTGACTTGCTGCTGCAGTATCAATCACCTTGTTGTGTGGGAAGGTTGGAGCAAGAAACACACACGCCCTGGTCTTTAAAATTCTAATGTACTCATGCCAGTTATGTAGTAAAAGATAAAACTGTAGATCTGTTTGCAAAGTTGCAAGAGAAACATGTAGTGAATGACAAATCGAAAAGCTGAGCTCTTCCTCTGCTGAAGGTGAGGGTGACCAGCTGTGGGTAAGTGGGTGGCATTGACTGGGAGAAGCAGGAAGAGACAATGCTAGAGCAGTTCTCTCTGTCCTTCCTATGTTTTCAGTCTCATAGGGGCTGTGACTGTCCTTTAAACCTTTGTGTTGTCTTCCCTGTACTTTCACTATATATATGATGGTTTACATGTGTTGGATACATGCTCTAAAACTGGTCCTCCCCAACTTTTCAGGCTTCATTCCCTTAGTGATCACAAACCCACTGTCAGAAAGGCACATCTTGGTGATCACACTGTGTGTCGGAGGCTTTCTGTAACAACAGCCAAACAGGGGAAGGAGGCTTTGCCTCTGCTACACCCTGGGCCTGTGAGTTCTTAAACACATCAAAACTGGCTGTTGTTTTGCTGGAGTGTTGGAGGCAAAATGAAGAGAGCTGAGCCTGCCCTGCCAAAGCTGGGAACTGCTCGTTGTATGAATGAGAGTTTTCAGGGAGAAGAATAGCTGGGCCTGTATCAGAGTAAACTCTGCACACCCCCACTTTCTCCCATCTGGAGCTGCACAAGCCTCYAGCTGACAAGGCAGCTCCTGGCTTCCAAAAACAGAGGCAGAGACTGTTGCTGGGCAAGTGGGGTGTGCTGCCACGGAACAGCATAACCACGGCGGATGCAGTAGCACCTCCTGTTGTTTCAGGGCCAGAGGACAGGGAGATTTTAATAGGAGATGGAGCAGTAAGCTTGATCTATACAGGCACAGTTGTTTATAGAGATAAAAAGTTGAGGAAAACATATCGGGTTTACTCTCACTGATGTACGTATTTATTTTTAAGTTCTGGATAAATTCGTCTTGTAAAACAATGACCAATTTCCATGTGAAACCTGTTTTGTCTTGGCCTCTGTCTTCTGTTTACCTGTATTCACTGACCTTCTTTCCTGTAATAAATCCACCCTTCTCCAGTCACCCTCTTCTAAATTGTCAGACTTTAAAAATTAAAAAGAACTGAGTTGCAGGTATGGAAGATCGACAGTGGAAAAAAGATACCTTTGGTAGCAGTGAGAGGGGTCAGTTTAATAATGTGGATGTATGGGGGAGAATAGGTGATTAAAAAAAAAAGATATTAGCTACACAAAGCAGGTATTTACTCCTTCAAATAAATACAGATCATCTGCAGAGTACAGAATACCTTCAGGAAAGTGTTTTACATGTTCTCGTACACAGCATGTCAGCACAAAAGTTAATGCTTTATTTCTGTTTTGGTATCATTATTGCTGGTACACTGGGCAGTGGCAGGGGTCTGGGAGTGTGTTAAGAGCTGAGCAGTCTGCGTGATCAATTGTCAGCACTAAACCGGTGAGACCATGGTTGCCTTTTGCACTCCCTCCAAATTATGTGGTTGAAAAGACTCAGATCTCAGAAAAACCTTGTTGTGAAAACACACTTTGTGTGTGCTAGGCATGAGCACATGCTGGAAGAAAAATCCTCTAAATTTAATGTTCGTGGAAATGTTTAATCAGAAACATCCATATACAAGTAGAATAACACAAGTGCCTGAACTGATGGTGATCTTTCCATCACAGATGTTCTGTGAATTTGAAAATCAGATGTGCAACCCTTACAGCCTGGCTAAAGGGCCTGACTCATATATATGTGTCTGTCTATTTATATATATATTTAGAGATGTATTTAGCTATTTAGGAGAAGTTTTTTCACATTGTTGCCTAAACAAACAAAAGCTGTATAGATTTCTTATGCTACTCTAAGGCTTAAGGCAAGCCAGGTTTCATAGCCAAGAAAACTCTTTCACTATGACCTTTTGTATTTAAAGATTTTCATTCTGCTTAACAGCAGATCGTGCCTTCTAGAGGGCAGTTTGTACTACAGGAGGAAATACTGAAACATAGTCATGGCCAAACACTCTGAGATGAAATCATACCCAGATTTATTTGAAATGATAAATAGCTGAACACTTGTTCACCTTTCCTGAGCCTTTTCTCCCTGATTCTGTTGTGACTGAAGCAAATAGGAAAACCCCAAACAGTTCCCATTATTTTCTCTTCTAGGGTTTGTATGTGTGCTATCTCCATTGCATTCATTTATTGCATCTCCTTGGCTCCCCCCCCACAAAGGGAGCTATGAATGAGAGAGAGAAAAACAGAGAACTGGAGTGAACCTTATATGGAAAAATGGTCAATAAGGACTAGCCCAAACTAGCAAACATGGGAAACAACTCTCTCTTTAAAAAGTGTTCCAGGGTCAATGGATGAAGAAGGAACAAAATTAGGGAGTGCACTGTTTTATGGATAAAACTGCATGCCTCAGACTTCCTTGCAAAGGTACAACAACGATTGATGATAATGCAGCTAGGGGCACAGAATAAACTTCAACATAAAACATGAAGATTCAAGGTACAGAAGAAACTAGCCAAATAATTTAGTTGCTTGACCAGGGCAGTGTGATCTAGGGGGAAAAAATAACCACATTGCAATATTTGCTGTTGTTTTCAGCAGCTGTGCAAGCAGTTCCATAACTGAGGCAGGCCTTACTTTACAGCAGCTGTTATTCACAGTGGGCATACGATGTTGCATTCTGCTTCTTAGGTTTGTTTCTTTGGCCTGTTGCTTTGTATTTATGTGCATCATCTGATCTTGTGATGAAGTGATGAAGCGCAGCCAGCCAGCAAGCTTTCCATTGCAATTGGAATATGTATTGCACATTCACAGCCAATAGCAAAGCCCATAGAAGCATTTTGCAAGATTAGGCCTTTGGTGAGGACCTAATCTGTTAGGCTGTTTTGCAGTGTGAGTGTCAGTCCTCAGCAGCTGCAAGTGACATAGCCGTACTGAAAGTGGTGGGCTGACAGCAATTTATATTTATGGAAAACCTGCTTCTCTGATTCTGATTTCTGCTTTTGAATCTATCATACTGAATTTTGTTCAAGTTCCTTGATTCTGACAAAAGACAAGATAATAAATAGCATATGTTGATGGTTTCCATTTTCCTCTGCTTTCTTCACAGACTGCAACATAGATCTTTCTATAGGAATTGATATTTTGCGGCACGTATGGCCAGTATCCATACTGCATCTAAAACAGAAATTACAAACGTTCCTCCCCAAACTTTTACTCCAGATGAAATCGCTGCCAAATGTCAGCTGTAATTTTGGCTCTCCAGTCAACGTTAAGTTCAAGTTCCAAGTGTTGGCACAGACCAACCAATTTGTCTTTGACTCTGATTTTGAAGACTATAATGAAGAGGTCATCCAGAAGTTCTTAGATGCACAGACTACTATAGACACCTACCTTAATGCAGACATCTTACAGGCACTTTGGGAGAAGTTCTTTAGTGTGACCTCTGCTAAAGTGAAGGTAAATTAATGTGCGAATGTATGTGATTCTGTGGTGAAAAACTGATGCAGTTTAAAGTTTGCTGACTTTAATACTGAATACTCGAGGGAAAAAGGTAGCTCAGGAATTGGCGAGTCTAATAAATTCTTTCTTTCATCTTCCTATAACTGCATATGTCAATTCCTATTCCCTGAGCATTTCTGCAGTGAGATGATAACCAGAACATTTGGGTTAATACATATGATCACAAGCATTCACACAGGAAACATTCTTACTTCTTGGCATCTCTTTGCACTTTGTGTAGTGGAAACAGTTCTCTTTCAGAAATTCCAAATCCTGATCCTAATTCCCTGTCCTGAGTAGTGAGAGCTCTAAGCAGAAGTCACAGAAAATATAACCCAAGAACTTTGTTTACAGAGGTTAACTTCTGTAGCTAATTTATCAATAATTTCAAAAAACAAAGTCGACTTCTGCCCAGGGATAACTGGCAATCAGAAAAATGGGTATAGACACTGTTAATCTCATCCATCTTGAAATGAGGTGAAGGGAGAAGTACAGGGCTTGATCCAGTCTTGCTGAAGTGAATAGGGATCCTTCCACTTAGCTGAATGAAAATTAAATCACATTATAATTTTTCAGGATCATTGCCCTGACAGTTTATTTTTAATAAAGCACTGACTCAGTAAAGCACAGTGCATGTCCAGTAGTAGCTGTTTGGATATGATCGCTTACTAAGGTCTCCATCCAAGAAGATATTTCTACTGAGGAAGGACAGTTCAGCCCTTGTCAAATACATCAAGCATTTTCTCCATGTTCCTTGTTTTAATTTTTTTTTTAAAGTGTTAATTTTAATCTAATGAGAAGTGTTCCTGGAAAGCTGTATTGTTACAAGTTCCTCTGTTTTCAGATGAAAATGGGCACCCTATATTTTTCAGCATATTTAACTTTTTTTTTTTTTCCCAAAGATGTCTTAAGATATCATTTTCCTCTGGATGGGGAACATGGCCATATGAGATACTGCTTCTGTTGAGTCTCACTAGAGAGATTTTGTTTGTACAAATAAAAGCAGTGTTTTTTCTCCTAATTGCCAATTCTGTTAAATTCCTATGGAGGATCAGAGTTAAGCAAGGCTCCTTTCTGCTCATGCATTATTACTAGAAATAGAGTGTAAATCTCACAGTGGATTAATATTCCTTTCTGATACTGTTTATGTGCTAATTGTAAATACAAGATTTTAGAATGGACATGAAATCACAATTTAATCTTCATAGGGTCCTGAGCAATAACGTGCTTGTTCTATAAAATTTATCAGCTATAAAGCTCATCAGGTATAGTGATTATTCTGTTGCTTGCATTTCTTCTTTTGTTACTTAATTTTCAGTAAAGAATCTGGACCTAATTCCAGCATTTTTGACAGAGCAAGACTCAGATGTATTCCAGCAAGTGCTTTATATAAGTAAAAGCTTTGTAAGTGTGTGTGTGTGTGTGTGTGTGTGTGTATACATACACACAAATATATATAAAATGAGCTAACACCTCCCTCTTTTTTTCCACCATATTTTTAAATTGAAAAGATTGCCAGAAAATCACCAAACCCAGGCCCACAATTTTTTTCCAGCAATCTGTGATGTATTTGCCTAGTTACGGTCCTATTCTCCACTGCAAACACAGAGGGTCAATGTTAGCATACTTATTAAGAGTGAGCTAAGCCTTATGCCTTAACAGGAAAAAGATTGCAGGGACTGGAGCTGGGTGGTGCACTGTGCTTGTGTGGGAAGAAGTGAGGGGACCTAAAAGTCTGTGGGGAGGGAAGACGGTACCCTGAGAGGATGGACTCCCTGGTGTGGCTCAGATGACACATCCAACTGGGGGCTGCAGAAGGGAAATTTTTTCCAGAAAAAGAAATTCTGCTTGCTCTAAATTCTTGTGCACATTCACATATAAGAGAACTCCTGTGACATAAGAAAAAACTCTTCAAGGGATAAGTCAGAGCAGRATTGGCCTTCAGCCTAGCACACTAGGAAAGTGGCAGGTATAATACAACTAATAGCAATGCTAAGAACTGTGGTCAGCAAGACAAACCGCTCAAATGAGGGTGCTGTGAGAGAAAAGATGGTTTTGTGTGCTGTTCTCCTTGCTCCTCAGTGCTTTTCCTGACATGCATACCTAAGACATGTACTGTACATGATGTACTGTAATTTGAACTATCTCATAGCCAATTTTCAATGCAAATTTTAATTTTTATAGTGACCCCATGTTTAATATCTCTTGCCAAGTGATCTGGTTGTGCTCCTTTTCCTGACAGGTTCTGTTAATATTTTCGGATGGGCTGGATGATTCACTGGAAAATCTAAGAAAGGCAGCCAACTCCCTTCGCCTCAAAGGTATTGTTGCACAGTACTGACACTCCAACCTCCTACTGCCCCATTGGCCAGTGCCTTGCTCCTCCACTGCAACTTTTCCACATACCGTGACTCTCCAAGATCACGGCATTGCTCAGGAGTCATTGGGAGAATGCTTGCTTCTCCATGTGAACTAGTGTTCATGATGGCTCATAACCGTTGTCTCTTCCATGTATTCATAAGGGGGTTTTCATCTTCAGTTGTACTCTTGAGCCAATATTTTGTGTATATTCAATGAAGGCAGATGACTTTTTTAATCCTGCAGTTTGTTATTTAAGTTGTATTTCTGATTTACGTCAGAACCTTTGGCAATGCTGACCTGAAATGGAGATAAAACAGAGACTGACCCTAAGCTTAGGGCAGACAGAAGGCTTCAGGAGGCAATGAGGCTTCAAATGGATTTTGCTACAGAAAATGACTCCTTTTGTTGTGTTCCTCCGGCTTGAACCTTTTTGACGCTTCTCCATCAAACAGAAGCTGTTGGTTGGAGCCCCTTTGGTCAGATCACTACATGGTACAAAATTCCCACTGCCTAGAGTGCAGGTGGTGAAGAGAGTGAAAAGCAAGGGAAAAAGGTTTCCATCTAAGAGGAAAAGGGGAGCGGAGATCTTATGAAGAGAAACAGCAGTTGAGGAAGGGGAAAACTGGCCTCACTTGGTAATATCTCAAGCACCATTTGGCTATTTCCTTCTGTTCTGCTCTTAGGTTTCTGCATCAAACCCAATTTCTTGTGCAGATATTTTACTCCACTTACAAATATAATATAGAAAGGCCAAAGATTTAACTACATTGAAAACAAAGTTTTAAAGACCAATTAAAATGTGTTGCAAAAATATAGTTCAGTTGTGAGATAAAGTGGAATTGCGTCTTTATTTGTTGCCAGAAAAGGTCAAATAAATGGAAACAGGAGGAACCCTGAAATCCATTTGTATAAACATGTAATTCAGTAAGTAGAGGCAGACAGAAATCCTCTGAGGCTGTCCCCCAACTGAGGAAATGTCTTAGGCCAAGTACAAAGCTCTGATTCCCCTTTTCTTCCCTTACTCATTTGTCCATGGTTGGGAAATGATGCCAGAAGCCAGCCCAAGGTTGCAGAGGGCCTGGGATGATCCCAGCCTCTGGAGTGCATCTGGAGAGCAGCTGGGGCAGGCGCTGAGTTAGACCCACCTCTGGCTTCTGCAGAAAAATACAACTGTCTTGGCACTGAAGTTAGCTCTGAGGCCAAAGTGTCAGTCCAGCCTAATAACTGGGAAAGAGAAGTTAATTGGAAAATTACTGGTCTGGATTTCTCTCTCATACTTTGTTCTCAATGGCTTGATTTCATTCAGCATACTGAGTTGAAGTCATGAAATCTATTAGGAGTCTTTTAGAGAACTGCTCTCATATCTAATCATTGTGTCAATTAATATATTTCAGGCATTCAATAATTTAAATCTGTGCTTATGTTGAAGGCCTTGATGCACTTTTAATAGTTGGTGTGGACAATACACAGAACTTGACTGAACTTCGGGAAATAGAGTTTGGCAGAGGGTTTGGATACAACGAACCTCTGAGTGTTGGATTTACAGATATTGCAAGCATCTTGCAGAGAAACCTCGTAAGTCTTCTGTGATATAAACAAAAGGAAGAAAGAGCAGGCTTTGTTTTGTAATCTATCATTCATAAATGAGATATTGCTTGTTGTTTTTCAGGATATTATTGCAGAAAGGAAATGCTGTAATGTTTTTTGTAAATGCTTTGGAGAAAATGGTGATCATGGTGGCCGGGGACACCCTGGAAGGAAGGTAGGAGAGCTAAGATAGACACTGCTTAAGAATTGGTTTATTTTTCCAGGTGTTTTCTTTTTTGTAAAAACTCAGTGTGAGTATGCAAGTGCTCACAACCCTTATTGTTAGGACAGACAAAGAAGAAACATGCAATATGATCATTTCTCTGCTGCATGTTCTGTTGCAAAATGTTTTTGTAACGAAAATCATTCAGCAGTATAATGATACATAGTAAGATGCATAGTAAGTGGCTTTGCAGATTTTTTGGTGATGATCACTGAGCACTCTCCTCCACCAGTTCAGCAGCAGAAAAATGGAAAGGGTTTTAAGAATAAATTCTGCTTAACCAAGGGCCTTATCAGCTGCTGTGAACCAGAAACTTGCAGCTGCTAAGCTGAGAGTATAAAATTCCTTCTTCACTAGATGCCAGTCCCATCCTTTTTTTGTGTGTCCTGGTTATTTCCTCTCCTCATCCAACACAGCACTTTCAAAAGTCACATTATCTGCTTTAACCTTTATATCGTGTCTTGTAAGCCTTTGAAGCATTTCAGATTTCACTTCTACAGCATGCTAGTAGACCTCATTATTAAGGTTTTTAGTATGTGTAACCTCCACTTGTCCATTATTCTTTTCATTCCATTATTTCTACTTTATTCCAGTGACACTCTAAATGAATTATATTTGTCGTTCACACTTTTCAGTTATCTGGTTGTAGTCAAATCCATTATTGGTTATCTGTTAGCAAAGGTGTAGTTCTAATATTTATTCATAGACCACTGTACTGATTTCTTCCATTGCTCTTGTCAATCTTCTAACACCTTTGTGTTTTATTTAGACATTTCTGGATTATTGTGCTCACATTTTTGTCTGTTTCTATTCCTAGAAGTCTCTTGGCTCTGTCTGTTCTAGTTTCACTCCATTCAAGTTGTTGTGTTTTTTTTTTTCCCCCCTGAGGGGGTGAGGTTTGCATCACTACAAAAACTACAATATTCCTAAACTATTTGTAAGGTATTGTGATTTCTTTGTTCTCAGTAGTATTCAACTCCTTATACTTTTATAGCTTCACCTTAAAATTTCATTACTATGTATTTCTTCCTTTTCCAACCCCCCAAGAAGGATGTTTAATATGACCAAATATTCCAGTGAGCTCTGTTAAGCAAACAGTTTCCTGAAATAATGTACAGAAATGTTATTGATTATTATTGTAATTATTCTTTTCACAATCATGTCAAGTATACAGGACTGTCCATAGATGGAGCCTGCTCTCGCCAGCATAAGCAGATCTAGATTTCAAGAAATTTTTTCTGTCTGCATCTGCAGAGTAATCTGATACAAATGAAGCCAGTATGCTTGGAGAACAGTATTACTTATGTCTTATGTTCCTGTCTTCAGGGAAGTACAGGTTACAGAGGATCTCCTGGCCATCCTGGTGAGGAAGGTGGGATTGTAAGTATACACTGTTTCTTCTTGCTAAGATGATATTAGTTGGTGCCTGAATCTGTCTGCACTTACTCATTCAGTGCTCATCAATATTAATCCAAAGTGTGTCTAAGCAGCATGTGTCTGAAGGTGAATATATGGGCTCAATTCTCTGTGCACCTCTACCTTACCATAGTTAGTGACAGCTCCTAATCCAGAATCAGAATTGGTTAGACAGAATCATCCAACAGCATTTTATCTGGCAGATTTATGGCTAACTGATATACTCATTTCTCATGACAGACTGTAGCCAGAATTTGTGCTGACAGTTCTCACAGAAAAGACCATCCCTTCCCTTCTTAGCATGAATGCATAACTTATAACTGGATAACAAAGTTAAGTTTTGTAGCATGTGATTATTGTTTTGATGCATTTCCCAAATCCTTTGCAGTGAGCTAATCCTGCCATAAACGTCAGCATAATGTACATAAACCAAACCCCAGCCCACTGGGAGTATTTTTTCCTCTTTTGCTTCTAGAAGCAAACAAACAAACAAAAATTCTCCAAAGAATAACAGAGAATTTCCTTAGCACTAAACACAGAAGTAGATTTACAGCACTGCAGCCTATGACTTGAACATCACTCCTAACTACAGGGTAAAAGCCTGCAAACGAAGAACAAGCCTAGGATTTTTCTCTGTACATAAGTATACAATCCACATTGGAGTAATTCCTATTCTCAGTATAGATCAGCTAACCCGAACTTGCCCTGGTGAGGCTGCCTGGGGCAAGCCAACTGTCCGTTCAGAAAAAGGCAGTAATGGGAAAGAACAGTTCTCATCCGAGATTATCAAGAAAGCATGTTGTGATAGTCGTTTAACAGTTTCATTGAAAAGTTGTTGCTACTTGAACTGTTTTCACAGAAATCTTTTATTCTTAACCAGGGGCCTAATTTGCTAACTGACATAATGAAGTTTCATATAAGCGATTTCTAGGATGACTTAAAAATATTTGTCTTGCTGACTCAGGAACAGAACTGTTTTCACAATCCTTTGCAAGATATGAGTGCCATGGCATAATGAGAATTCAAGTTCAAACCCTGAGTTTTGTTTTTGTTTTTTTAATGTAAAACTTTTTGAATACATTGAAATAGGAGTGTCACTAATTTTTCACCACTGCATTTTGATTTGAAAGTAGATTCTAAATCTTGTCTTTTTGCAGTGGTCTGGGGTGAAAATAATTTGGAATTTTTTGGGGGGAAATTGAAATTCTATTTTTGACATTCTGAGAATCCAGGACAATCTGGTGCAAAAGATGCATGACAGAAATCTTGTTCCTGAATTTTCTGGTCCCTTCCTTTTCCTTCTCTTTACTGTGGAAGGATGAAGAGAAGTCATCTCCACACTTTCAGAAAGTTCCTTTAACTCCTGGAAGTGAAGCCAATAAGTGAATTTCATATTGCACATTTTCCCTACTAAGGGCTAACCTTTTCTCCTGCTGAAAGAATTTGAAGCATCCAAAACAACTGAGTGTAATAAAATACATAACAAAAGGCAGACTGTGCTGATAATAGATTAGAGAAGATGGCAAAAGGAGAGGAAAGAGACTGAGGAAACAATGCTTGACAGTGTTGGTTTATCATGCCATAGTACTCACTTCAGAAATTAGTCTTAAAGCATCACATAGGCCATGGAGCCAGGCCAAAATGCTCAAACTTTTAGATTTTCATACTGTGGTGTGGTGCTGTAGCACCATTTTCTAACTGAAGATACAATGTGATCCATGTTGTATCTTTGCAAATCTAGAGAGATGCATTTCTGTAAAAGAGGAGAAAAGAAAGTGTAGAAATTGTCCCTGCTTTGCTGAGCTAGGTTTATCTTCTTTTGCATACTAGCATGGGAGCTGTCATGCCTGCTCTGTGTTTGCTCTCATTTACTCTGTCATTGTTTACATTTTTAGGCAGCAATTTTAAGGGGTTCTGAAAAACCTTTAGGGGCTACTCAGAGATGTTGCTCTCTTTCTAGTATTTTTTAAAGCTTCAGTCCTAAGAGACAGGGAATAGAAGCCTTCAAAGATCAGTGACCAGAGGGAAGGCATTTAATATTTGGTTAAAAAACAAACTACTGAAGTGCTATACCTTCAAGTACAAATATTTCAGTCAGAAATTGGCACTGCAGTCTAAACATGGTGTGATAGAGCAGACAACCATAGTGCAACTCAAACTGGTAGTGGAGTGATCTCTGCAGAGAATAAGTCAAAGCCCTTTAAAGCCAGTATAAAAATTTCCAGTGACTTCCAAGTGTGTCCTTACTGTAGTGAGTGGTGATATTTAATTCTGTCTTGCCTTAATCTTATCTTATGACATAACCAGTGACCAGCTTTGTATGGACGACTTTTAATATTCCCACTTGCTCCTCAGGGGGAGAGAGGTCCAGTCGGTTTCAACGGGACTCAAGGAGACAGGGGATGTTCAGGTGCCAGAGGTCATAAGGCAAGTATGTCACTTTGAAAAATTTTCTAATCTTGTTTCCCACAAACCTGTTCTCGGTACTGAGGACAAATCGCTGGGCTATTTTCCTGGAGTGTGGATGAAGAGCAAGACCCAGCTGTCAGAATAGCAGAGAATTTTTCCTGTCTTCTTTCAAGAGGTACTTTGCAGACACACAGCACAGTCCAATGGCTAGGGAGTTTGCTGACTCAGCGACTTGCCAGTTGCTTTTCCATCACCAGGACCAAGCTGTCCTTGGCTAAAAATGAAAAAGCTTCACAGGACAGGAATGAAAATGATGGCTGCGCCATCTTCCTACAGGAAAGGGCTCAATTCCCTATGTGACAATACAGGTCTTTCGCTTATGGACTGCAAATACTGAGCCCACACATGCCTCTATGCAGCAGGCTGCTTCTCAAGCTCAAAAAATACTTTCACCAAATTTCATCCATGTTTGCTTTTAATTTCAGGGGTCCAGAGGCTATCAGGGAAGCCAGGTATGTGATCTTACATGTGACCAATTTTCTGTAAGGAGAACAGTTCATGTTATTTTGTAAGATGAAAATACCAGCACTGAAGGAAAACAGTGTAAAACCATCAGGGTATTTCATGTATTTTTCCTATGTTGGTATAAAAATGGATTTAAGTGCAAGCTGTTAAGTGCCACACTATCAGAAAACAGCAGTCTTATTTGTATTGAATTTTTAACATGGTTGCAGTCATATTTGATTTAGTGTAGTTGCCAGAAAAGGAAGAGTACTTACTAGCAATTTGAATCATCTGTCAAGGCAGTCATTCAGGTGTTAAACAGAGGTGGGAATGATTGTTATCTCTCTGTCTCATTTGATTAAAGAAACCCTAGTTATCTAGTTTTGACTAGACACATAAGTTTTGGGTGACTAAACTTAAGTCAGCTGAATCTTTTATTCTAAATGTTGAAGAAGCAGAGCAGAAAGGGGGGGAAAAAGATTGTGACTAATATTTATTGTGGTTTTGGACATCATTTTCACTGAGTCATTATTGACACTTTTTCATTATTCAAACTTCCCTGTCAGCTGTTTTTGTCAACCACGGATCTTGCAACTCCACTAATTTAGCCTTTCAAACATACCTGCTCATCAAAAAGTTATTGTCACGAATTTGTTAATACAATGTGAAGTCTGGAAGAGAAAGATCATAACAACAACGTTAGGTTGCAAGCCAGAGCAGTGAAAATGGAATTCACATTATATCGGGTGTTTTGATGACAAAAACCCTCCTGAGTTTTTGAGGGTCCTAAATTTTTCCTCGACACCATTTACTTCCAAACCTGAGCAGCTACACATGCAGGAAAGTTCAGGGAGCGTTTTTCAGCTCTATTTGAAGCACTGCCCTTTACTGACTTTCTTAATCCTCCCATGTATTTACTGCTTCCTATTGCATTTTCTAGTCTTTTCCCTAACTTATTTGTCCTTCTTTAAATATCTGAAACATAGAGTGAGAGTTAAAACAGTTGTTGATTTTGGCTTGTTCAATTTGAATTGTTCAGTGGGATGTATCGGGAGCAACTAACCTCAGGAGCACAAACCGTACGGAAATCCAAGAAAAATGAAATTTCTTCATTATATTGTGTCACTATATCCACTAATTTTATTTTAATTAAAAATACAAAACTTTCAGCGTAGAAAAATGTGATTCAATACTGGTAACCTAGTAAGGTTGAGGCCATTTATTGAAGGCTGCAAAGCGTTTTAATAAAGTGATTTGGAAAAAAAAGCAATACAGATTATTTAATACTGTGAAGTTTGGCCCAGGTTTGCTGAGGTATGAAAAGAGGGAGGGAAAAATTAAGACTGGAACAAAAGTCATGATTGCTTACTTAGTGTGCAACATTTTTCTGGAATACTTAATCAAGAAATGCTTGTTTATGAACATCAATATCAAGATATACAGCCAGTTAACTTTTCTGGTAGTACATTCAAAATTCTTGTAAATAAATGAAATTTCTCTCAGGAACTTTTACTAGGTATTTTTGACCCATTCAATTTAGCATCAAAACTTACAAAACAGTTGTATCTGTAGGCTCTATCAGACTAAGACTCCTGTTGATTTAACTAGCATTTAGAACATGGTCTTGTGCCACTTTCAGTGATTTCTTAATTACCTTTTCAGCTTTCAGGGTATTAAAATGATTGTAGTCCCTGCTAATTTCATTCTTTATTACAACTAAGAACATCACAGTTAATGCTTTTATTTTTATCCCAGTAGAGAAAGAGGAAAGAGGCACTTCAAAGTATCCTTAAAAACTGAGCGGTATATTGGAATATATGTCGATTGTGAGAGTGCTGCAGCTTGGAAAAATATTTGAAAAACTGACCGATGGCAAAGCTGAATTTAAATCCTGGCAGAGACCTATAGTTTTAATAACCATTGTTCATAATATTACCTATTCTTAACTATGAATTATTTTAAAAGTTAATAATTCTTTAAGATTTCTTTATTTCTTAGTTTAGTTATTGTTCTTGGCTATTCTTGCTAGCCATTAATAACCACTTTTCTTATTCAAGTTCCCCAAAGCAGGTGAACATTTCTCCTTCTGTATAAAGACTTTCTCCTTGTCCAAACAGGCAAGTTTCCTGATGCTAATAGGATGTTTCTTGCATATTGCTACAGGGTGAACATGGTGAGAATGGACTTGATGGCACTGATGGAGAACAGGTAGTCTTTGCTTCAAACATGTAATGCAATTAAAGAGGCTTACCTCCGGGTTCAGAAGTACAGACTGTGGTGGCTTTGAGTGGGCTTTGAACCTGAACAAAATTCAGTTGTTTAATGTTTGGAGTTGCATATCTGACAGAAATTGGATCCTGCTAGACAATTTGTGAACCACATTTGTAAGAAGGAACATCCATTAATTATTTGCGTTTCTGTTTTTTTACTCTTTGTGGGTCTAGGGAGAACGTGGATCTCCTGGTCCTTCTGGTGAGAAAGGCAGGCCAGGAAAACAGGTGAGGTATCCTTTATAGTAATGTTTAGATCTCATGGAAGCCACTGCCATCTTTCCAAAATATAATGCCAAGTCTGTAATGCCTGTGACTTGTTTTTACCAGATGCCTATTCTCTAACTTAATGTGACTCCCTGGTGTAAATCAGTGTAGCTCCATTGACTTAAACAGATCTGTGTTCACTTATCCGGCCTTCCTGTACTTCAGATACTGTCTGTACCTATACCCTAATTGCTTGTGTTGTCTTTGTGACTCAAGGGCAGAAAAGGTCCCAGAGGAGAATCGGGTGAGCGAGGAGAGCCTGGTCTAAGAGGAGATCATGTAAGTGTACTCCTTCATTTTTGGTAGGTTGAAAAGGCTTTCATTGCAACGAATGCTGATTTCTGACTTGATTTTGTGATGGACTTACCTGAAATATAGTATGTGTTGAAGAGTCCTTCATGAAGGATCATGTCCAGGAGGACAGCACAGCACTTTGCAAAGAGTACAGTGTATTCCAGGAGTTTTGAATTCTCTGGCTGCAGATGGACTGATGTATTGATACATTGCTTGGAAGCAGATGTTTAAGCCGAAGGTCTCTTGGTTGTTCCCTTCTTTTTTTTTTTTTTTTTTTTTACTGTGGGCAACATAGCTCCTTCTGGAGCTATTTAGTCCTCTGGTGTTTCCTGCCCTGCAGAGGGATTTCTGAATGACTTCAAAACCCCATGAACTGATTCTTGATTAGAAATTTATAATGATGCAAGAGAAAGTTACTTTTTCATGCTGACATTTCTTCCTTGCATACTCCAGAGCAAACCCTATATAAATTGCTGTTTCTGGGGACTAAGATTTCAGTGGAGGCATAACACTTCTTGTATCATAACTTTGTCTTTTCACATGCATCTTGGAGACCTCTGTTCCAAACAATCAAAGATAACATGTTGACTCCTCTGTTTTAATGCTTATACAAGAAGTCAGGTGTCATAGTAGCATGGTCTCTTTGAAAGCTCAGAATTTCAGCTGTCTGGGTCCAGCTGCCCTTTCTGCAGCATTAAGTGCCTGAATGCAGCTCCATTCTAGGACAACCCATTGCTGAAAATCACCAGTCAGTTATGATCTTAGCTCAGTTAACTATACAAAAGCAGCCAGAACAGCTTCATGTTCTCGGAGTTTAATTTGTTGCCCATTGACAATATTTCTCTTCACATCTTTGCAAAAGAAACTTGAGGACTTTGCAGGACTGCGTGCATAATGTTCTTGCAAACATCCTCTTTTAAAATAGTCTTTGCATTTCTTGTTGGCTGCAAAGACAAATCTCATTAATCCTATTTGCATATCCTGCCTTTGTAGTTACAATAGTAAAGGTGTGGTCACACAAAACGCTGAGCTTTCTGCTTGACTTTTCCAGGGGGATCCTGGGATTAGCAATAATGTTTCTGGTCCTATGGGTGAAAAAGGAAACCCAGCACAGCAGGTAAGCATGTTCTGCATTACGAAGAGAGAGGATTTGGATGTTTGCTAAGTTTGCTGGCATGGGACATTGCTGTCCAATGACCAAGCAGCTCTTTTCTTTTGTTTTATACTTTGTCTTTAGTGTATGTCTGCAACACAGAAAGTTTTAAGAAATTCTTGATACTGTAAAATAAGTAAATAAATAATTTAAAAAGGACTGTAGTGAAGACTATGTTAATATTTTCATGAGCTAGACTGTCAAACTGGGTCAGATCTAAGGGAAGATATGTTGCAATTTTTGCCTGGATTTGGCAAATACGGATAAATATATTCTTCTAGCACAAACTCACATCAACAAATTGAGACACTTCTAGTCATGGATTATAGGGATTTTGTTGAAAATGTTTTTGGGAGAAAATGCATTGGATATCAACATGTTATACATATTTTATTATCTAACTGCTGTTTCCTTGGAGTGGCAGATGAACTCTGTTCTGGCCTGTATTAGAACATAAGTGCTTCTATACGTGCTTATAAAATGATGTCTGAATTTTATGAGATGTTTGAACAATACTGCAAGAAAAGAAATATAACAAAAAAATCATAGCCCATTTTACTATCATACTTAGTTTCTAAAAAAAAAAAAAAAAAAAAGATATATAGTTGAAAAATAGTATACAAGTGATCATGGATGAAAGCTTATGAGGGTGAGACCTAGCCAAGTGTGAGAAAAATCCCTTTGTAGAAATTTGATTCAGTTTGAAGAAACATGTGCGTGTATTTTCAGACAAACATACCTATGTGTACATATATGTATACACAGAGTGTGCTGAAAGTAGCAGAAAAACTACAAAGCTCACTCTCCAGAGAAGAATTGTATTTTGATGMCACTTTGGCAATAAACATCACTACTTTCTAATCAGTCTGTCTTGAGAAGTCCAACTGAAAGACTGAAGTCAACAAATATGATCTCACAAAAGCCTTGACCAAATATCAGCTGTTAGTATCGGATGTATTAGAAATTTAAAGCAAGCTTGATCTCTCTTGTTTACAATTTTTGTTTATGAACAACTTTCAGAAAACAAAGATCAAATGTTTAGCATAATACAACTGATTGCAATGAAATTACTTAGGAGAACTATTACTTTAGGAAAAGAATCAATGAAGAATCATAAAAATAAGAATGTGCAAGTACAAGAATAAGATAAAATATTTAAAGAGCTTGTTCATTCCTTTGCTTTGCAGGGGGATCCAGGACCACAAGGACTCCAAGGAGAGCAGGGTGATCCTGGTGCTGATGTAAGAACAGTTGTCAATATAGGGTGGAAGTAACTGATCCAAGACACAATGAAGTTCCCATTGAGAAGACCAGTTTTCCTCTCCTTTCTTTTTTTCCCATAGTTAAAACAGCTGAAATGACAGGCAAAAAATCTTCTAAAACTTACATAGCAAAAAAATAATTGACTTCAAATTTAGCAGCTCATGTGTATTACATTGGATATTTTTTTAATCAGGAATATACTGTCCAGCAAAAAATCTAAATCTGACTCATGTGAGGTTATAAGCCCAATACTTGGTGATGAGGCAGCGTTCTCTGTAAGCCTTAATTGATTGGAAATTTCAGCATAGATAAATCTATCCTCTCTTCCTTCCTGTGACTCTTAGTAAGTTCCATATGCCCATCTGAGCCTATATAAGCTCAATGGCAGCTGAGCTGCTCTTTTTAATCTACTGGAGACTGGAACGTATGAAGGCACCTTTTGTAGTCTGTCAGAAAGGATCCTAAAGCTAATGTCTGGGATGCTGATCACTCCGCAGCCAGGCTGCAGAAACATTCTAGAAGACTCTAGTGATGCTGAGGTTTAACAGTCATGTTCACTAGTGCTGCTGAGCAGTATGTGGAGGGAAGCAGTGCTGACCTTTTGGCTCAGAGAGAGAGGAGAGGGCTCTTGTTCTGTTAAATTTTTAGCCAAGGGGCAGTGGGCTGGGAAGATGTTTTCCAGAATTTTGCTGGGGGGCTATGGGAGAGTGGGAGGATGTCTTCCCTCTGCACTTTCTACGGGTCTAAAGCATTTTCTTTGATAATAGTACTACTTGTTTAAGGTTTTCTAGCCCAAATTCACTGTTTCCTCATCTTTACCTTAAACAAATGGGATTTTTGTTCCTTTCTTTGAAAATGACATCTGATTTCCATAAGCTGAACGTATATGGTTATAAGCAGATGTTTCACATATTGCTCAGTGTTCTGGATGTAATCTCTTGTGCCACTCCTTCCTAGGGTGCCGAAGGTCGAAGAGGCTCTCCAGGCATAAAGGTGAGTGGCTAGCACTGGTGCTCCCTATCTATATGCAACTACATGTCCAGCCACATATCCAGCCTGAGCTTTTGGTCCTCTTAAAAGGGAAATTTCAGCGTGATACAAGACACTGAATTCAATTTTATTTAACAATCAAAAGTCAGTTTCAAGCCACGACACCCTTTGGCTCTCAGATGGATGTACTAGAGGCCCTCCTGACTTGAAGGCTTTAGAACTCTAAAGGAGAATCAAAGCTTTCATGGAAATAAAAGGTCATTTTCTTTTACTGTTAAGGCAAATTTGGGAACATAAATGGAAGAGAGACAGTCACTAGTGGTGAAAACAATGAGCAGTCAGGCTCCATTCCTGAAGCACAAGGCTGAAAGTTGAATGGTTTCCTCCTGCTTCCCTACATGCACGCAGATGTGCAAGGACACACACCTGCGCGCTCTAAAACTCTCTTCTGTAGAGAATTATTCCATTTCATAGGGGGTGTAGAAAAGATTTAACTCTCTGATATTCCTCAGACCTTTAGGCTAGCTGTCCTGCGTGGTGGTGTTATAATAGAGAGGAATCAAACTGCCGAAAAATATCCTCATGCAAAACTTATGCTGGCTTTGATTTTTCAGAAAACCAGAATCCACAGAGTTTGTCTGGGATTCTCACCAGGGACATTGGCAGCTTCCATTAGAAATTATGACACATTCATATGCAAGGGAATAATGCATATACATTGGCATTGTTCAGCCAAAGCTTTTCCCCCTTCTGCTTATCTTCAGAAGGACTAAAATTATGTGATTATAATATGCTGCCTGATAAGTTATTAAAAAAATTACCAATTAGTTCAGAAGTATAAAGTTATGGAAAGGCAGGTTCTGATGATTGAGAAAAAGGAAGAATGATCTTTCATTTTAAGCTTCTTAAATCCAGCACAAAATCAAACCAGATTTGTGTGGCATTATAAATACTGAAGTGAGTAGCTCTTTCAAGACTTGTACTTCTGGCCCAGCACACAATCAATCCCTTAGTCGCCAAGAGTCCATAAGTTGCTTTTGGACCTCAAAAAGAGCCCCAGATAGTACGTAATTTGACTAATTTCTGTCTTTATAGGAAGTTCAGCTATGCAGCAGAGACAAAATTAAAGCTATTTTTAAATGGTGGTTTCCCAATATATAAACAGAACACGGAGTTAACTGCAGCTCTGAAAACCAGCTCAAAGCATGTAGAAGATTTTATTTCTGTGAAAACAGAGGGGAGAGAGTTCCAGAAATGAATCAAGATTTTGAAGACAGTTGAATTCCCCAAACAGATCTCCAAGAGAATATAGTGCAGTATGAATGCTTGTATGGGATATAAGGAACAGATCAACCTTCATGGATGCTGACTGATCCTTCCAGAAAGATCCTTTAATCACTTGGGGAAAATTGTCTCATTATCACAAATGTCACTGTTGGGTTGAAGCCCTGGTTTTCCCAGACCTATACTCTGTGGAGCCACAATGAAAAGGAGCTATCTCCAGAGCTGTAATTGCTAAAGACATCACTGCCCTTCTGTTGAGTGAACTTTTAGGTAATATTCTTGGAAAAGATATCTTGTTTTATCTCAGGGTGAAAATTACAAAATCACAGAATCACAGAATGGTTGAGGTTGGAAGGGACCTCTGGAGATCATCTAGTCCAACCCCCCTGCTCAAGCAGCATCACCTAGAGC
>NW_020449041.1:33074-110034 GCF_003343035.1 Apteryx rowi | reverse complement strand
AAGAGGATCCTCCATAGCCACATCCCATGCGCACTTCCCTGGCTGCATTCACCTGCTGGAGGCATCCCGACTTGAGCTGTCTTTTGCCAACTACCCTGGCACTATAACTCTCCCCTTTCCTCGTCTTTCCTAGTTTAAAGTCCTCCTTACCAGGTTGGCCAACCTGTTGGCAAAGACACGTGTGCTCAGCTTAGTGAGGCGGATCCCATCTCTCCCCAGCAGTTGTYGATCTTCAAACAGGGTCCCATGGTCGTAGAAACCAAAACCCTGTTGCCAACACCAGTGGCACAGCCAGTCGTTAACTTGGAAAGTCCATCTCCTCCTTTCATCCACCCCCTCACTGGCAGGATTGAGGAGATGATGACCTGGGCTCCCAGACCCTTGACCACCATCCCTAGAGCTCTGAAATCCTGCTTGATGGTCTCCAGTTTGCCCTTGGTGTCATTGGCACCCACATGGAAGAGCAGCAGTGGGTAATAATCCGAAGCGTGGACAAGCCTTGGCAGTCTTTCCATGACGTCTCTCACGCGAGCCCCTGGCAAGCCACAAACCTCTCTAGACATGAGGTCAGGTCGGCAGATAGATGCCTCTGTCCCCTGCAGCAGGGAGTCCCCCACGACAATCACCTGCCGCTTCTTCTGGGCGTTCTGGCAAGGCACAGGGTCTGTTGTCCCAGTTACTTCCCTTGCAGCCATGCCCATCTCCTCCTCATCCTGGAGGGCACAAATGCAGTTATCAAAGCAAATCTGAAGGCAGCTGTATTCGAAAATGGACTAGTGCAAGTAAAAGTAAAATTCTAGGAACCTGAGAAAACTCTATGATTTCTTTCTTTTTTAATTCTTAAGATAGGGTAAAATATTTCCCTGCAATGAGACTGTAAGAACATCTAAAAGCATGACTTGCAAGATTATCCTGTTGCTTTCTTTCTTAAGTATAGGTTATACGATCATACCAGAAAACACATTGTTATAGCACAAGTAGTTCACATTTGACCCAATCTTTCTTCAGGGTTGCTAACACAAATAAAGAAGGTGGTATACACCTTRGCTTAGCATGGTGCTTCAGCAGATATGTTGATTTCCTTTGGCTGCTCAGATTTCTTTTCCACTTGCTGGTTGTTCATTCCCCTGGTTCCACCAGGAGTTTCCCAGATTTGCTCATGTGTGCAGTGATTTAGATTTCCTGTTTACCTTAGTGAAAATAAACCCAGAGGAACAGCACAATTTCATACTGATGCAGTTCCAGTAGTCCTAATACCAAAGACAAAACAGGATGAAGTGCACACACTCCTTGTCTCTGGCCTCAAGTAGCAACTGTTTCAAAGTCTGAGCCAAAGCCCTGTTGCCTTTCTCAAAGCTCACAATATGAGCACATATTTGGCCTGTACAAAACATCCTGTTGCTGGTCATAACAGTTTGCTCAGCTTGCTGCATTTAGTATATTTCTCACATTTTTGGTTGTGGGAACAGTGTGTAAATTGAAGTGTTTGCCGTTTTCTTAATCTGGCAGCATGTCCATGACGTTTCATTAAACTTTTGTATAGACAAAGTGCTTTTTCTGCAGCAACAAGAAACATTTAAGCTGAAGGCCATAATGGGGGAGTAGAACATATCAGTTTCAGCAAAGAAAACAGACCTGCCGGGAGGATCTTTTACAGAAATAATATGTCTTCAGCAACAGTCTTTGATTTGACTCTCATTTCTAGTCTTCTTGCCCCTCTCCTGCAATTCTGAAGCAGCAGAGTTTTGCTTCACGTTTGTCACTGCCTTACTGTGTGCTGTAGTCAGGTAACACAGGTTTTTGACATTGCAAGCTCTCTGATTCAAATTAATTTTCCACTGGGAAATGACAGACAGAAGTGAGAGTCCAGCAAATTCCTCAAACCATGCTCCAGTTACATCTCGGCTTCATGCAGCATGCAATTAAACCTTGTCCTGAAACTTCTGCCCCATCTGGTTTCTGAAAAGCCCAATTTGGATTTCATTTCGAGAGTCTAGATCTTTTGCTGTCTAGGATATCCCGGGTAGGAATAAACCCTGGAAGACTTTGATTCCGCCCACCAAGAGAGGGAAAGCACTATGCTTTGGCTACTCATGCGGATAAACATAACTTGAAAGACTCTGACTTTTTATAGTTACTGTTTCCTATTTCTGTCTCACAAGTTCCTTTGCATGTTTTTTTCAGATATTTTAAATTAAAATATGAAACAATCATCAATCCAGTCTATCAGTTATAGCAGAAATCCACCTCCCACCTATTGCTTAATAGCTCAGAAACCCCTTCTTAAGGGATTTCTTAAGTTTGTTGTACTTTTTTTTTTATAACCTTTTTGCTGCTGGGACTCTAAAAATCTCAGTTTACATTTTTCTGTGAGTAATAGCGATAATCCAAGTAAGTAATGAGAATGAAATGACAAAAATTGCAGGAAACAGATTATCCCTTATCTTTCTGTAGTACTAGTGAGCGCTAGAATTCTGATGTGCTTAGAAAATAAAAACATCAACTTGTTTGGTAAAATCACAGAATGTAGAATTAGATGAACCTTTTGAAGCAACCTTCTTCATCTTTGTGACCTCCCCAGTTATGAGGCCACCTGTTTTTAATATGGAAGGAAACAGAGATGACTGGACATCACAGCAACAGGAACTTTGCAACTGTTTTCACTTAATCGCTTGATGACCATCTTTGACTTCTAAAAGCATAAGAAAAAACATTGTATGTGTCAGTAGGCATTAAAGACTGGGTTCCAACCCATGCTCAGATCACAGCTTATGTATATAACATTTTCACTGAAGAGGTTGAATGTCAAAGAGAATTTTGCCCTAGTCTGTCTTCTACCTCCCCTGTGGAAACCAGAGGGGAGCAGTAGACTCTTGCTCTGTGGTACTGACATCCATCCTCTGGGAAAACTTTGGGTGTCATGTCCTCCCACTGAGATCTCTTCTCTTGCATGACGGTGTTGCAAAGCTGCCACAGGACATAGGGCTAAAAGCTTCTCTGTTCAGGCTTCCTGATATCCCTGGGCAGGAAGCAGAACTGTATAGTCCTAATGTTTGCAGGGTCTTCAAGGGTCCTTCTGTGGACCGCAGGGTCTGGTTCTATAAGGAAACATGGCATGGCCAATTCTGCCTGACCAGGAAGGTTTTGCTGTTGAAATGGAATGCAGATGGATCGTTCTTTAAGATGAGCAGATATTAGTGAGCCTATGCTAATCCATCCAGTAAAGTGCTTAGGGACAAATGATATAATCAGGCTACAGGTAGTGGGACAGAATTCCCCCAGCTAATGTATAAGGACTTATACCTTTTTTAATTGTTAATAAAAGGCACCAAACTGAGGCTTCTTTYGACAAAGTTGTTAACTTCCCTTGCAGTCAGCATGAACATACCACTTCTCATGATAACCTGAAAAGACATTTTTCCAGGACTTTCATCTCCAATTATCCATTGATTTTTGTGATGAAAGGGAGACTAAATTTTCATAATAGTTTTAAAAGAATAAAGAAACGCAATTACCATTATGAACAGCAATAATCAGTGGACAGATGAAACAAAAGGTGTGATATAGCTTCAGAGACATGATTGTCATGGGCAAGAACAGCACTGCAGTCTTTGTGCAGTGTTACAAAAGCAAAGCAAATAGGAAGGAAAGGATAATAAACTAAAGGAAGACATAAGAGAGGCAAAAAAAAAAGGAACAACTTGTATTCTAGGCCTGATTCAAAGTTCATTGAAGAAGCTGGAAAGTGTCTGTTGGTTTTGGAATCCAATACAGTGTGCCTAAGAAAAGATTTCTTCTATTTCTCTCTGTTTGCATTGCAATCAAAGCAATTTTTGTGAAAATCTATTTCTATTGAATTTTTAAAGCAGGCCTAAGCCTGGCATCAGTCTACTGACTGATGTCCCCTGTTACAGTATTGTTACTCTGGCTTTTTTATTTCTTTTTATTTTATTTCTTTATTTTTTTTTGCATTGATATCTCTCTCATTTCATTCATGTCATGGAGAATTAGGGAGTACAGCCTTTTGAATGTGGTTTTCTCCAGGAGATTCTTTCCAGAACTGTCAGCTTCCTGAGAATCTTCAGATATATCTTTATAATCTCTCTAGTGAAAGAAAACCTTCAGCGAGGCCTAGAATATCTTGGTGCTAAGCATCTCTATTTTACTCAGATCAGCAGACAGAGAAAATATTTCTTATGGATGTCAGCTAAACTGACTCATTCATAGCTGGCAACTTTTAATAGCCATGAGCTGAAGAGCTTGAAAAGTTATTTTTTCAAGATTTGACTTGCCTCACTGAGTGACCAGAGTGAAAGCTGAGGAATACAAAGGTACTTAATTCTGGGATGAATTATGAAGTTGTGGTTGCCCCCCTCCCCGAGTAGTTCTCCATGGATAAGGTGAAGAGCGTCTGTCTTTGTGGCCCTGACTTTATGACTTGTCAAAGTCTCTGCTGTGGCCAAGGACAAAGGTAGTGCAGCAATAGTGCTGACACAAAGGTGTATTTTACACCCATCAAAATGCAAAGCAAATAGAACTGACCTCTCCCAATGCAGATCTTATGTTCATCACAGATCCTAAATCAAAAAAAGAATACTTAGCCCTTTGCTTTTTAACTGATTTTTGTTCAGCAGAAGGTGCTGCCTGAAAGCACAGAAAGCCTTCTATCAGTTAATATTCTGCGCAAATGTGAAATGAGTATCTGTTGATATACACATCTAAGGTGCTAATCTGTTTTCTTGTTTTTGTTATTTTGTTGTTCATATGTTTGTTTTTGTTCCGGCAGGGTGAGCAAGGAGATCTGGGGGAATCAGGTTACCCAGGAAACCCCGGTTTGCCAGGCCCACAGGTAGCTAAAAGAAATTCTGAGTTGTTTTTGTATGTTAGCTGCAGAGAAAATGAGTTGTCAGTCTTGATCTTTTATTTTTCTTTTGGAGTGCTTTATTTATTTCAGCTAAAAATATTATGAGGAAAATTCTTCACTGGCAAATTTCCTCTGTGACCCTGATACATTAAATGTGCCAAGTTTCTCTTTCAGTTTATGTAGGTGCAGCTTATACCGAAATTGAAAGAGGACCATGAATGTTAGTAATAAGTAATTTAGTCAACACTTCTCTAGCTTACAGGATATTTTCAAGCAGATATCTTCAAAATGAATTTATTAGAAATAGTTAGCAATAAGCACATAGAATGTGTTGCATGATTGAATCTGTTGTATTTCCAGGGTGCATTGAAATGGTGAAAATGACATTCTGATTGACAAGATCAGTGAAAAAACTTTGTGTTTCAAAAATTTGGTTGGTGAAGTGATTTTGAAGAGAGTTATGGCCATAAGCTCTTTACCGTAGCTTTCAGTTTTAAGATGCTCCATTCACTGACTGTATAGGCATCTGGAGCAAGTGTCTCGTTGGTTGAGGGCTGGTTATGTCACCCTTGATATTTTAGGGGCCTAAGTGGCTCTCTGAATATGGCTACCATGCAGTGACAATATCAGCTGCTTCACATGGGCATATCCCTACAGCCAAGCAGCCAGAAGTTTCACCTCTGCAGAGGATCTTGCAAAATAGGCATTTGTATTCTAGTCACTCCAGCAATCTAATCTTTAGTGAAAGGTAATCAACATTTGACTGACTTTTTTTTTTTAAATGACTTTTTTACTTCAGGGCCCAAGAGGACCACAAGGGATCAGAGGACCTCCAGGACCACAAGGCATGCCAGCCCCTCCGGTTAGCTTTAAATAACATATCCCTGCTGTGCACCTTGGGGGTTTTCTTTTCTCAGTGTTTGTATTATTCTTCTAATTGGTTGGTTTTTAAAACCTATGTAAACAAGAAGAAATGGATGATTTTTCAATATAGTATTTATGGAAACTAATGGCCATATGAAGAAGTTTACTACTACCAATCTGGATTATGGAAAATAACAGCCTTGAAAATAAGTTTAGGTGGGTTAATAGGAAGAGAACTTCAATATTACCAAGTTTTTTCTATGGTTGCAATGCAAAACCTTAGTTTTACATTCCACTTTCAATTCTCTAGCGTATATCAGCAGTTACATCATGGCTTGCAGCACATCTAGGTCCAGATGTACAGTGGTGTAGTTGAGAGCAAAGCTAGGTAATTGGTTGGTCGATAGTTTTGTCTGAGTATGACCAAGAAGATTTAAGGCTAAGGTATGATGAAGTTGTAACTATTGAATGCCTATTGAGTGCTGATCTTCCTCTCACTTGTGTGATGCTGGTGATTTTGGGGCATTATTTTGGAATTACACCAGTATAACTCAGGATTGGAATGTGGCTGACTCATCCGGCCTTGGGCATCTGCTTCAGTCATGTAACAGTGCTCATGCTTACACAGCCATTTATATATTTATATATAACAGTATACATTTATGTATAACAATATTCATATTGTTTGTGCACTCATGCATGTCTATTCACTATCATACTTAAACATCTGTATAGATGGAAAATAGCATTTATGTCATACTTAGTAATATTTTGGGAATTTTAAAGCAGTCATACAGAAAACAGAAAATAACTGGAATAGTAGCTTGGCCCATAACTCTTACTATGGCCCTCAAAAGCTTTGGGGAAGTCTGTTAATGTGCTAGATGTCTATTCTCATACTATAGCAATTGCAAGTGGCAATGAACCCTTGAGGTGCGTGCAATGAGCCCTTGAATTTTTCATCATGCATCATTTTACTGATATTTCTGATTGTAGGCTAGTCCGGGACCCCCAGGCCCACTTGGCTCTGTTGGGAAGAAAGGTGCAAGGGGAGCAAAGGTAAACTTTTTTAAAGTACCTAATTGCAGCAATCTCACAGCATCATTCATTCAAAAATCTGACTAAAGAAGCATGAACCAAAATTTGTGATGCTCCTATGGAACATGTGAAGAATAGTATATTTTTATAGGCATTTTTAGATTGTAAGAGAGTGATGTGCTCAAGGTAAACTTACAGGTGTCAGAGCTATACTAAGAGATTGCTAATGCTACCATGACTGCTGTCCTAATTGCTTTTGTGGCCATGGTTCTCACTGGGGCTTAGCTTCTCACAAAATGCACTCGGGATATGGCAGTGCAGGCCCCTGAACTTATTTTATGATTCCTAGACTCTGTCCAACCCATGGAAGACATGTACCAGCTAATAAAGTTTAGCTGCTTATTTTAACCTTTTTCTTCAGAAGATTCTTAATCAGTCCAAGAAGTCCTGACTAATACGATGTCTATTACACAGGAATTAATATGTTGAAAATAACTAAGTCAACATGAAGTTAGACAAAATGACTTATAAAATTAGGTGGTCCACATTATGATTCACTTATTTGTAACACACTTTATCACTTGCTTTCCTTTCAGTAATGTGCRTTTGATATGAGAGACTTACTTTATTAACTAAAACGGACCGATTTTAGGTATTGTTACATCTAAGAACCTAAAAGGCATAACTAATACCACTTAACTAAGCCTTTCAGTATCTCTGAAGGATTATTACATTCAGTGTGTTATTACCTTTAGTGACAAAGAGGTGTTGGAAGGTACCATAATGATTGCCTGAAAACATGTAGTGAAACAGTGAGAAAGGTGGGAACAAGCACAAGAATTTAATCCCTGTGTCTTTGGTGGCAGCAATAACAAAAACTGCTTCTTACTGGAATAAATCAGAGTCTGTCAAGTGCTCCACCATACACTCCATTTTCTCAGTCTGGCTTTGTGCTGTTTAGTTTTGGGGTTCTTGTTAGAAGAAAGTTCATGAAGGAAGGGAAAGGCAAAAAAGGAATCCAAGAAAAGAAAACTTGTGAGAGAATTAGGAGCACAAGCTGGACAGACTGCCTGAAAAATGTACTCTGCTGTCAACAGATTCTTCAGGCTGGTAGAATTCCTACTTCCATTAATATAACTTTTCTCAGAAAATGCTCTCACCATTAGGAATCCCTAGTAACAGTGGGATTTTTATTGAAGGAAGACCTGTGGGGTTTAGCTGCATCAGTGCTCAGCACATTCTGATTTGACCGGTGCTTTCCAGTTTCACCTGTAAGAACCCTCCATCAAACATGGTCTGTCGCAGAACACTTTTTGTCTATAAAAGGTGTGAGCACACTTCAGCTGAGCAGACAAACTCCCATTTCAGAAAGAAGAATGATGCTGGATAAGCCAAACTAATGGTTTTTGTATTTCAACTGTGACAGGGTGAGCCTGGTGACCCTGGAGAGAAGGGTGTAGTGGGACCAGCTGGACAGAGGGGCATGCCTGTGAGTCTTTTTGTCCTAATTCAGGGCTTCTGTGGTTTAACTCTCATCCAGCTGAGTCAATACAGTCCATTCCCTCTTCTTTTGTTTTCCCTCTTTGGTACAATTAAAATTATTTTGCATTTGGTTCTCAGTTTCCTTATAGACGCCACATTCCTTGTGGGTTAGAGAGAATATCTTTCCACTCAGATTCTCTATGACAGAGGGAGAATATACCAGAGGTAGGCCATACAGTGGAGAGGAAGCATGGTCTTAATCCATGTTTTCTTTTCACAGCTTTTGCCACCGTTTGCCACTGGTTTTAGACTGTGTTGTGGCAGTTTGCCCTACCTCATCAGCCTAAAGAGGCTGGGCACATCATTGTAATGGGAGGTTTTTAGGCCAGGAGGGAATCGGATGTAAATCTAATCCTCTATTAAAATCTAACTGATGGTATATTCACCCTGTGCAGGGCATGGATGGCAGAGGTGTCTCTGGTCCTGAAGGGAGCAAAGGAGCAAAGGTGAGTTTAGAGAGTCAGAACATCTCATAGTCTCCATTCTGCAAGGTCATTTCTAACATGACCATCCATATTCATATCCGTAATGAGAATTATACCCCCATTCTGACACTAGCAGATGATGATGTCATAACTTGAGAATGACTGGGAGGGACCTGCTCTCTTGAGAATAACCTTTCTCTCTTACTCTTTCCTCGGACAGTGTGTATGTGCATGTGTGTAAGCATATGGGGGCAAAGTTGTATTTTTCATAGTACAACTTGCTTTCTACCCACTTCAGTCTAGACTAGTCTAATTCAGGCTAGCCATTCTTACTGGTAAATGTGGGTGTGAGAAGGCCACCTTGGACTCTTTCACTCCCTCTTTTATCAGAGGAGTGATTCCCTAACTGCCAGGATGGGAGGACATCCTTGCTGTTTTAATGTAAAATACTCATCCTTGTGCTCATATGCTCAGCAAATAAAATCTGGGGATTAACCTCTGAATTAATTCTTATTTAGAAATTCTCATCATTCCCTTCACAGCCCTGAAAAAAAAACAGTGAAATGCCAGTTCCTCTAAAAACATACAAGAATCCAGCTAAAATAAAAACTACACAGAAAGCATGGGCTCAAAATCAGTTATAACTCCACAGATATCTATGATTTGAATGACTCAGTCAGTGACCCACAGTAGGTTAATGGTTGATCRTTTGTATGTTTAAAACTTCTATCCAAATATTGGTAATTAATTTCGGGCTTGGGAAGGAGGATCTAAACAAAATGGAGCTGGTGCCATTGTCTACCTCAGTTTCTTTTGTCTTGGGAGGGAAAAATCCCCCATCATTTTGTAATAGTAATTATATAAAATACATAGATACATAAAATATTATAAATAATTATTTATATAAATAATATAAAATACAAAAATACATAAAAAATACAGTGACTTTTCTTCTAATCTTCATTGCTATTAAGTCTGGAAAAGAAATGTAGACTATGAGCAATATTTTCTGAATTCCCACTGTGAAAACAATGATTTCTGGATTTGTTACACTAAACCAGATTGAGTAATAATAAAATCTGTAAATAGCTGGATAAGTGTAATTGTATATCAAAACAATTTACATATTCATGGAAGAATATTTCAGTTTTAGAATGAGATTTGCTGGATCTTGTCTTTTTTATGGGAGTGCTAAAGAACTTTCTCATTAAAAAATAATAAACAAAATTWAAAAAAAGGAAAAGAAAGGAATAGCTTCCTGAAAAATATAGCCATTATACTGGTAATAAGTTGTGTGTTAAAATGGTAGGGCTGAGACTAGCCAGTCAGTATATGTGTGTAATCACTGCACTTTGATTGCAAGCAGGTAAATAACTTCCAGGACCTTTTCTTTGCAAAATTTTCTGTGTGCAATTACTTCTTTCTGTTAAGAGAAAAGAATACTTAACATTTCTTACTAGAAATACCTCAGTTAAATAATTCATCGTTTTTTTACAGGCCTTCTGTTGTTAAGTTGAGCTCTTATTAGACTGCTCATGACTCCACTTGAAGTGACTCCTGGAAATTTGGAATGCATTTTTGTTAGCAGTTAAATATTCTATATCCTGATCCTTGCTTACTCATCTACATTAGGAAGTGTCATGGCACACTGAGAGCCAACTACTTCCTAAGGGAGCCGGGAGCCCAGCATGATAACGAGGCTGGCAGAGGCAGTGCCCTTGTCGACAAGGGTCCTGTCCCACCACCCCCAAGTGAGGTGAGCAGGGCAGGCCTGGGGATGGCAACCAGGGTCAGACACAGCCCAGTGTTTGCTGGGCAAGTCCATAGTGATGGGCTCGTCCAAGGTCAAACTGGGAAGTCAGCTTGACCCGGACCCTGTGGGTCTGGGTCCAAATCAGTGCAGCCCATGGCCAGTCACAAGTGTGGCTGTGAGGCAGCTAAAACTCTAGCTCAGATGGGGGCCAAGTGGGAAAACCTCAGCTTAGAGCATGCTAGAGCATGCTTAGAGCTAGAGCATAGACATGGGGGTTGGCCCTGACTGTGGCCTCCCTGCAGCGCTGTCTGGGAGCTTCTCCCCACAGGACATAAGCTGCACTATCCCTGGGTCCAGGCAGTCAAACCACCACATGGGATGGTAAGGATGTGCTCAGGCCCCTAACAGAAAGTTTCTCTGATGTATTTAGACATGATTTTGTTCACAGGTGTGAAACCTTGCATAGACACTCTCTTTTTTTTTGATTTTGTCTCAGTCCCTGATGTAGTAACTTGCCTGGAACTTGGAGGGAAGAGCAAGAGAGGGAAAAGTTTGGAAGCAGCACCAATGTGTCAGTCCTAGAGCAAATGGTCAGGATGTTGGTGACAGCTGCAATCCCCCTTGCAAAGAGCATGGAATCCTTTCCTGTTGCATGTGAAACAGAAGTGGTCTGGCAGATATCATCTGAGGCCTATCTGTTTTACTCTACTTTTTGTGGGAGAAGCAGAATGCTGCAGAAGCAGCAGAAAAGATACAAGCGCTTCCCAGCAGCCTCTCCAACTGATGAGCTCCTCTTTCTAGAATAGCTCATTATTAAAGTGACTCTTGATACTTCTTGTTATCCAAGGGAAATACCTAATCCCTTTTCTTACCTTCTTAGGTAAACCTTACCAAAATTTCCTCTGATGGAAGAACTCCACACGTTACACATATGTTACATACCAGATCAGTACTTTTAATCTCTTGGAATCTCCCACTTGTTCATTTTGGGGAACATCCTCCTTGTGCTTGTTTTATAAGACATGAGGAACAAAAGTTTCTTCTAAATCTTCTTGTCATTATTCATGGTTTTAAAGGATTGACTTATATACACTGATGTATCTGCACAAAGTTTGTCAGAGCTTGAATTTAAAGCAATTAAAAAAAACATTTTACCCCAAAATGATGATCCAGAAAAAGTTGTTTTCCACCTAATAATTAAGAAAAGAGCCTTTAAAATAGTCTCTGTAAAGACTGCTGTAAATTACACTCTCTTAAGTCCAATCTGGTGTCTATGTGCATGCAAATTTCTGTAAATTTTAGGATAGAGTTATGTGATAATCTACTGAGCAACCCTTGATTGTTTTGCGATGTTTGACAACCATGGCCGGTTTCACGGGAGGGAAATCTTGAAAAAAAGGACGTACATAAGCATTGTGAATTCTGCTAGTTACTCTAATGTCAAGGAAAAATATACTTCAATTCTGATTGATCTTTGTGGGATTTCTGATATTTCTCATACATAAGCAAAGAGCACACCAAAAACCAAACTAACTGAAAACAGTTAATGAGTAAGTGACTTCTAATATGCCATCAAAACATTATGGAATCACTGCTTAGTATGGAGGGTACAATGCTTTGAAACCACGTTTAAAGACTGAGTTCTGAATGCTATGTTGTAGTCATGATCGCTGAACCTGAATTCTACTGTATTTTACTAGGAGGCATAAATAAGATTTGATAAAACACTTATTTGAGAAATGGCAACTGTTGGAAATTCTTAAAATGCTCTTGCTTTAAATAAGCAGATTAAAATGGTGTCATCTGATGATAATGTAGGCTTTAGAAGTAGCCACTGTAACTTGAATTGACTGGAATGCTAAGAATAATTTCATAATTATTTTTGAATTAAAGAGATCAAACACTAAGGAGATCACAAAGTCCTAGATTCTTATGAAGTCTTTTCATATTTTTTGGCAGGGAGAATCTGGATTCATCGGATATCCTGGTACAAAGGTACAAGAATGGGCATATGTTTGCTTTCTTTGTATGTTGTTTTATTCTTGTTTGGAAGGGCTTGTCAGCTTTTCTGGTTTTGTTTCCTTCCTTTTTTTGTTGCCTTTCCTATAAACTTCTGGATTTCATTAATTTTTAGGGAGAAGAGGGGGATCCAGGTATCCCAGGAGCTGAAGGACCCAAAGGAGTTAGGGGTAGAGGGGTAAGAATGATAAACCTGTTAAGTCTCTGAAGAGTTCTATAAGGAAAGTCCCCAGATCCTGAGTGTTTGCTGAACAGCAGAATTCTGAAATTGGTTCCAACTCTGACCTTTTTTGCCATATCCTGGGCAAGAGGTCTTGGAGAGAATGCAGGTCTAAGTCTTTAGAGGTATTCATTGCTTTCTAATAATTTGTAGGAATAATAGTCCATCRTTATGTAAAGGCAAGATCCAGCTCACAATGATAGTCATACAAGCTTTTCTATGCTGAAAATCTGCCCGTGTGAAGCAATTAAAAATAAAATCAGTGTTTCTATTTTAGGGTAATGCTGGCACACCAGGTTCCCTTGGAGATCCAGGGGACCAAGGGCCACCAGGACCTGTGGTAACGTATTTGTATTTTTAGAAAAAGGGAATATTAAATTTACTCTTAGTTTAATGGCATATTTAATAATGCTTCATCTGATAAAATACACTTAATCAGCCTGGCAGTTGTATAGAGCTACATCTTGCCTGTGGATGTGTATGCACAAGGGCACCTGCTATTGGAACTGGAACTGTATTGATATAACGCAGGCCAGAACCTCATCCACAGTATTTGGTGTCATCTTTAGGCTGGATAAAAATCTAATTAAAAAAGAGAATACTTTAAAATGTAAAACAGGATTGTTTTGCTGAAAGCCAATACATTTTTCATTTAAAATGTGAAACCATTTAAAGTTAAATTTGCAATTACAGGCACCTATTTAAGGCTTATATTTACTGTAACCTATTAATCCTTATGTACAAATGTATTAATATGCTTTCCTCTGGTATCTGTGATCTGCGTTTTGTACAGCAAAAAAGCTGTATTTTGTATGCCAGCAGGGGAAAGGACCACAAATGTCAGCAGGAATTCGGACTAACCTTATAGGCACTTTAGAAAATCCCTGTATGTGTCTATCTTTATCTTGCAGCAGTTTTTCAAATCCACTCCATGGTGCCCAGAAACAATCCCTAACATTAATTGTTTCTTTGTTAAACTTTCTTAAGCTTACTCATTTAGTTTAAATATGGAACAATATTGATAATAGTATTTTTACCTGTATAACATGGCCCACAGGATACATGCAGCTTATAAAATAATTTTTTTGTCCGTTATACTGTGCTGGTCAATGAATATATCTGGCCCACTTTATTTTATGGTGCTGGGCACGAGAAGGGCCAGGAGCTGCAGCTGGAATGAACTGCCCTCCCTGCTACTTGGCTGCTCACCCTCCCCTACAGTACAGGCAGACAGCCCCTGTGTGCTGACAAGCCAGGCAGCTGCTGGCCCTGCCCATCCATGCTCCAGGAAGTCCGCAGAGAGATTGCAAGCTCAGGATCTCCTCTTCAGATGCAGACATGGGGGGGGGGGGCTTAGAAGGTAGGGGCTTGAAGGGATTATTGTAGTAGCAGTGCATGAAAGGGGGAAGCGGGAATGTTGGGAAAAGTGGAAGAGAGAGAGTTGCGGGAACAGGTATAGGTAGTAGGCAGGTCCAGACAAAACAGGCTTGTTTTACCCATTCCTCCTGTTATGATGCATCAGCTATCAGCCGTATGGTTATTCRATACGGGTCATATCTTTATGGCTCAGTCACCACTGATCAGCTGCTGCAAACACCATTCATTAAGGCTCAGGCAGTTCACAGTTAATTGTTGCTCCATAGTACTAAGGCAGAGTTGGGACATGCTGGGAAACACAAGAAGAAAAAGGCATGGAATGGCTGTGATGGGGCTGGCAGAAGGAGAGGAGAAGAGATGAGGAAAGTTGAACTCAGGCAAGAGATGGAAGGCAGGGGGGAATGGAGGGTGAAGCAACAAGTATGGAGTTGAGGTTGTCATTCGGGGAGGTGAAGAGGTATATGATTTTGGTAAATTGTGTTATCATGGTATGGAGGGATTAGCTAAAGGTTGTGGGATGCAGAGTTCAAGTTTTTCTGGTGTACGGTACTGCAGCCCACCTGTGAGGAGGTGGAAGTCTTCAGTGGCCCTGCCGCCTGGTTGAATTGCACGTGATGATGAAAACACTCAAGTTGCCTTAAAAAAGAAAAGTTATTCTTGTATTTTATTTCTGTTACAAAGGTCAAACAATACTTTATTTTGAAAAAGGATGTTTGGAGTACTGGCATTCACACACAGCTCCTGAAGAGAAGGCTGCAGAGTAGCCAAAGCCAGCTAGACCTGCTGAGCAGTTGTGGTGGGTGTAGGGTTTGCAGGATTACCTGAGGCAGAAGAACTGTGGGGATTCTGCCCTGTGAGAGGAGTGGGCAAGAAGGCCTTTCAGGGGCTGAAAGGGACATAAAGTATAGATAACTGAACCACAGCATTTTTTGCTAGCAGAAGTTGCTGACTAGAAGGAAGATCCAATTCCTAATGATATTGGTCTTCAAGAGCAACAAATATTGAACATTCATAAAAAAAGGAAGGAAAGCCCTACTGAGAAGTAGTCTGCACCTATGTCAGGAACAGGTCCACAGAAATCCATGCTGGTGACGACGTGTCCCCACATTTCTAACTCAGAAATGGTTATCAGGGGAACACTGTATGCCTGCATTTTCTTTGGGCTTCAGTGCCGTGATGGAAATACATTATTAGAGGCTGGTTTTCTGGGCGTGTTTTAATTTATTTCAGGGTACCAAGGGACCAAGAGGCACCATTGCAATGGAAGTAAGTAATTACGTTAGAGCTAACGGCACACTGCATGGAATTAATGGTTTTAGTTTTCTTCCATTCAAAGCATGGACCTCAATGAGCACTGTTAACTGTTAGAAAATAACATCCTTTTCAAATACTTGTCAGCATAGAGTGGATCATTCTGCTTGTAAATAATCAAGGAATGAGAAACAATTGTGAGCATGGATTTATTCCGTGTCCAAACTTTTACAGACTATTTGACTATAAACATTCCTTTCTCTGTTATTTCATTCAGATTAGTTTACACACCAGCTCAGGCTTAGGGTTACGTTTTACTCTTACAAAGGGTGGCCTTTCCTCAGCCACAGCTGTTTTCACTGGAAATAGCAGGGCAGAATTTCTCCAGAATCCTGATCCCCATATAGGATGAAGATGCCTGAGTAAAGGCTTCATCTAACCCTTATGTGGACAGTTGCCTGCAGGCAATACTGTTGTAAATATGTTCTATGTCCTAGCAAGTTGCTTTAGAATTTCCTGCCCGTTTTCCTTTGGAGGCACCATTGCCCTGTGACCTCCTTGTGACCTTCTAGATCAGATTATTGCATAAAACAAAAAGTGGATAAATGACTATTTCATGCTCTAGGGTATTGTTAAGTGTCCACAGAGCACGTCTGAAAAAACCTTAGTTTCTGTAGTAGGAGAAGAGCCTGAAGTCCACTGTACTATTTGAAATAGGGAGGAACTGAGATGTGTGTTCAGGCACTGGGATCTGATCTTTAGCTCAAACCAATAGTAAGATTCCCAGCCTGGGATGGACTGGGATTTGCCACTAATTGCTTTTTGGTTTTGCTCTTGCAGCCTTGTGAACTTGTGAATTTTACACGAGAAAACTGCCGTAAGTAGGGAGCATCTTCTTTTATCTCTGAATCCATTTAGTCACCATTCTTAGAGGGAATAGCCTCCGCTGGAAACCCTTTAGGCTGGTAGGTTGAATCTGGCTGAGGCTAAGGGTGACTAGTAGTCGTTAACTGTGATGGTGGTTCAGCAGGTATGTAAGACAAGCTTACACTTTTTGCTCATTTTTCCTGTCAATTATGAAAATACTAACAAATTTCTCTGGTCCTCATTTAGGCTTAAATTATTTTATTATTATTATGCCAAACCCCCTTTGGGAGAATCTGTGAGGGAGAGAAGACAGTATTTATGTATCTCCTCTGTTCCCAGTTTGGAGTGTTCATTCTCTCTCAGCCTTCTCTGCTCAGCAGAACCCAGAACAGTCTCTTTAAATCTCATTCAGTGAAACTGCACTATTTTGAGTATTTGATTGTGGAGGAGGATGGTTGTACCTAACTGACAGATTCTGATAGTTGTCTGAGCTGTGGATCAGGCTTTTTAATGAAAGCAAGGGAATATGTCACTATTTTCATGAATATGAGTGCAAAATAATTTATTTCGTCTCCATCTCTCCATTCCAGCTTGCTCATCAGGTAAGCCCATCAGACCTCTCTATGCCTTTTATTTCATGGACTTGAAGAAAAAACCAGCAATGTTTGAATTTTGGAAAGGCTCTCACACTGAATTTTTTGTTTCAAAATACAGACACATGTCCAATTTATCCAACTGAAGTGGTGTTTGCCCTTGATATGTCTGAAGATGTTACTCCAGCTGCATTTGAAAGAATGAGGAACATTGTCATGTCTTTGCTTAGGACCATTAAGATCAGTGAAAGCAACTGCCCAACAGGCGCTCGTGTCTCCATTGTGTCTTTCAATACCAACACGCGCTATCTCATCCGATTCTCAGAATTCCAAAAGAGCAGCTTGCTGCTGCAAGCAGTCCGGAGAGTACCGCTAGAGAGATCCACTGGAAAACGTAATATTGGGGCAGCCATGAGGTTTGTTGCAAGGAACGTCTTTAAACGGGTTCGTCACGGCATCCTCATAAGAAAAGTTGCCATATTTTTTGCCAATGGTCCATCGCAAGATGATGATGTCATCAGCACAGCTGCACTTGAGTTGAGTGCCTTGGATATCACTCCAGTGGTTATTGCCTTCAGTGAAGTGCCAAATATCAGGCGTGCCTTCTCAGTAAGTAGATTGACTATARAAAATTGAAACTCTCAGTGAGAATCAATCATCTATTTGCTTAATAGCTATTAGTATTTGGTTAAAACATGCTCTCAAACTAGTTACTTCTCCAGGAAAAGTTTAGATCCTATCCCTTATTAGAAAGAGGTATGTTAAAACGTACTATTTTAACAAAGGAACACTGATTCTTTCTGCACATGAATTATTTATGACTAGTGGTTTTAGGCCAAATCATGTAATTTAAATAACATTGAGTTAATTTCAGTTTGTTTCTTATGCAGCATTCTTTTCTGATGTTGTGACATCTACTATTTAATTACCAAACCGTGGCACTAGTTTCTAGGAAGTCTTCCACTATTACCCAATAGTGGAAGACTTCAAGTACAGGAGTTTATCTTCCCAAAGAAAACTAAATTGAACAAGACCCCTTTCAATAGCTACATTGCCATTAGTACAAGAGAAGAAATAAAACCTTTTGTTTTATAATATGACTTCATATAAAAAAGATATTAAATAGAAAAAATACGTATTGCATATTACCAGGAGCCAAAGGAAAAAAATCTAACTTTCTTTAAGGTTTGGTAGTATGTCTTCCATGTTCTTTCTCTTCAATTTATTTTTGGATCATCTGTGCTCAGTTTTAACTTATTTTAAAGTAAAGTTTCTTCCAGCTGCTGTTTCTTCAAAATCATCCTTGTAGAAGGAAACTGTATTTACTTATGTATTTACTTATGCTTAGCCTGCACCAGGAATGTTCACACTGGCAGGATAAGGCAACATTAATTCAAAGGTTATAAATTTTACCCTTGCTGTAATGCTTTCCAAAATGAAAGAACATACAGGTTGGCAAACAAACAGAATAGTCCCACTGTGAAGTGTTAGCTTCATCCTAATTTACTGCAAATGTTTAAGACATGTTTTTTTATTCCAGGAATCGCACAAGTAAACAGCACAATTATAAACAGCCCATGAACATGCTAGGGAACAGAGGAATATTGGGCAGCAGGAGTCTGGCCAGCTTTAAAGCAAAGCTGAGAGCAGCTGTTGGACAAGGAGAAAGGCAAAAAATTCACTACCTAGTTCTCTTTTATGATGACAATGGTGGCATGGCAATCAACCTCCCCCTGCCACCCAAGCAAATAAAAAAATGCTTTTTCTTTTAGATGGCCTTCTGCACTTTGCAGTTCAGAGGTGGTTTGGTCTTCATGATGTTTCTCATTATACTGGCCTGAGATACTTGCTGTCTTTGGTTAGCTTGCTTTAGGAGTCTCAGATTATAGATCACTTAACAAGTCATCACCAATCTTAATTCCTGCCTAATCTAGGATCTAGGAAGAACAGAAAGACAAAGTATAAAAATGACTGTGGACAGAGGACTTAAGTGCAACACTGTGCAGAAATACCAGAGCTAGCTTTGAATGAGCTATTACGAGTATAACTAACTGCCTTAATGCGATACGCTGGCTAATGAACTGTGCTAATGTTGTGCTCTATTTCAATGCACAAGGACTAGTGTTTATCACGATCTCAGTAAAAAAGGCACTCAGATTCTGTAAAGTAGCTCTGAAAAATGCCATTTGTTGGAGCTAACACCATAAGGAAAATGAGGATAGTACAGATAATTTTACGTCCCTTCAGACACTGGGAACCCCAAGTTGTATAGCATCAAATGGGCCTTCAGTCAGGCACAGCATGCCTTGCAGACCCTGTCTGTCAAAAGATTACCTTACATTTGGTCTTTTGAGCTCTTATAGGATTTTCTTAAAAGAAAAGGATTCTATTAATCATTTCTACTGTCAAAGAGAAGGTTCACATGAGAACTTGTTGCTGCACATTTAGATAAAGACAAAGTCATGCAGGTGGTATAATCATTAGTGCAAAGTGGGAGCTGCCTTCAGGCTTCTTCCTTACAATTAGCTGGCTAACTCTACCCTGCAACACAGGCCTGAAGGCCAAGCTATAGGTGCAACATAGTGCAGCAAAGCACAGCACAGGCCTGTGCCTACTCAGGTTAACTGTTATGTGGATCACTAACTCATCAATGTATAATGGTCTTCTGGTTAGGATCACTACAGCTGGCAGAGATATGTTTGCATTAGCAGCTGCACTAACCAGCAATCTCTGTGGCACAGTGTGGAGATAAACCTGTAGGCATGAAGAGATTTCCTTACTTGCCAGAGCAGCAGAGGAGGACTATGGAAAAGCCTAGAAAACCACTATCATGACTGCTAATACAACTTCTTAACCGCAAAAGCTTCTAAGCTTATCTGGGTGCTGATGTATTTCTCGAAGAGATTGATTCTGTTGTTTTCTTTCCATTCTCAGTGTTTAGATTTCTTCATACTTCAGGTGCCAATGTTAATTCCTGAAGTGCTCCAGGGCAACCAGAATGGCAACTGGAAAAGTCTTCTGTGTACCTGTTTGATATTACAATAGCAGTGAAACCCCCAAGATAGGGACAGTGGCTGTTTCAGCAGAAAAATAGTACAGACATTAAGTATTAAGAACTGAGAAAAAAAGATCTGTGTTTTGGGTATATAATGTTACTTTTGTGTCTGCTTTAAAACACAGATTGATGATACTAGAAGATTTCAGTTATTTGTTTGGGAAAGACAACAGAGTGAAAGTTTGGAGAACATCACATATTGTACYCTTTGCTATGGTAAGACTTTTTACAAATTCCAGCTGTTGTATTGGTCTTTTTATCTTTTCAATAACAAATCCTATAGATTTCATTAAAATAATTCTTCTGGGCAATATGGATAGAAAGAGTTCAAAGCTCAAAAACACAAAAGCTGTTTAACTGGTTCCTGTCTCAGCTATGCAAAATGAATTATTATATTTGGCATTTTCTTTATAACAGAAATGCACTTAAAATAGCTTTATGGTTCTGGGAAACCAGGCTCATTTACTGTAAATTCTACATTTTGAAGGGGGGGAGAAGCTGCTAAATGATAATAATATTTAGGAAAGATGAGCAGTTGTCTGAGATTAAAAAGAGTTTGTTTCAGTGTCCTTTGTCCTGTTTAGATTTCAGTGGAAGAAAATTACTCAAGGGAACTCTTATCTCTTAAGTTTTACTTTAGGAACACTTTTTGCTCTCACACCTGAGTAATTTCCCATCATATCTCAAAACCTTATTCAGCAAGATTCATCCATTGTTTCTTACAACAAAATTTCTGATTGCCATATTGAATTTTAAATCAAAATTTAAGAAGTAAAGTAGAGTTTTCTTTCTAAACCATTGCTTTTGTTGTACTCTTTAAATAGTTTGTTGCCTATTGGCTCTTCTTCTCTAGATAAATGCAAACCAAGTACGAACTGTGAGGTTCCCATTCCTCCTCCTGTTGTGATGGATCTGGATATCACTTACATCATGGACAGTTCTYGCAGTGTCAGCAGTGAAGAGTTTCAGAGAGCCAAAGACTTTGTGAGCAACATGCTAGATCAGTTTGTCATTGCCCCACAGCCAAGTGAGACATATGGAGGCACCAGAGTGGCACTGGTGCAACAGGCTCCCAGAGGCTTCCTGCCTAACAGAAGCCAAAGCCCCGTGGCCCTGGAGTTTGATCTAGTCACATACAACAAGAAAGATTTGATGAAGAAACATATCCAAGAGTCTGTTCACCAAATGGAAGGACCATCAGCCATTGCTTCTGCATTACAGTGGACAGTTGAAAATATATTTTTTAAAGCCCCCAGGCAAAGAAAGCACAGGGTCATATTTACAATAGTTGGAAGCAAAACTAGCAAATGGGACAGAGAGAGGCTGAGAGAGATTTCACTTGGAGTCAAGTGCCAAGGATTCACCTTGTTCACTTTAGCGCTTGGCAGTGATGTGAGTGAGAGTGAGCTGACAGAGCTGTCCAGCTCCCCCACAGAGCAGCACTTGCTGTCGTTGGGCAGGGTTTCAACATCCGAGATGGCATATGCTCAGAGGTTTAGCCGGGCATTCCTAAATCTCCTACAACGTAAGTAGCATCCAACAGGGTTTGCTTATGTTATGAAAAGAATGAGAAATGCTGTTTAGACAAAAGTAGTCTGTGCATCCACTGTCATTCAGTTTCTAGTCATAAACTAACTAGTTGGTCTTTCATTTGTAGTTCACAGCAGATGCTAGACACTAATGGAAATGCCAGTAACTGCAGAACAACATTATATTTTAATAGAGCCTTAGGCCAAAGTCTTACAAAAATTTTCCCCATTAGTTTGCATTTAATGTGGGGCTTAATTGACTCCACTCTTCAGCCAAGAAACCACAATTCTGTTCCTGAATTAGGCCTTCATTCCTGCTCTGACTAGTGGCAGGTCCAGATTTACTCAGCTGCTAGTGCTTATTTAGGTTTTTTTTTAGTTCAAACATCTAGCTGATCTGGCCTTAACGTCTCTTTCCTGCAATTATTCCTCCTCTGTAGAGCAGAGAAAGAACTTCTGAACTTTCCAGGACACGCATATACAGGTTAGCAGTTATTGGTTGCTTTGAAATATATACAAGAGAAACATGAAGAATGAAGATGTCACTGATTTGAAATCCCCATCAGAAGCGCATACTTACAGGCACCAAAGTTTCTACGGAAGGATAAATAGTGTATTGCAAAGTAATACCACATCTCTTACGTCGTTTTCATTTCCCCGGTCATAGTGCCAGTCCTTGTAGGTGTCATATGTTATTTATTTGAAGGATACATATTCCACAACAAAAATTTCACATAGTACTTTTTTTATCAAACTTACTGGGATTTGGAGGACTTTAAAACTCAGCTGTCACTTCTTGTGCTTTCCCCATAGGGGAAATGAACAGCTACCCTTCTCCTGAACTTCAAGAAGAGTGTGAAAACTTAGATCGGGGAGACACGCAACAGCAAGTATCTGTTATTGAAAGGTTTGGAATTGCCTATTAAAGTTATTCAGTGTGTATGGGATAAAACTGTGTATTTACATTTATCTCTCAATATAGAATTTTCTCCCATTGAGTTAGTAGTTACATTCCAACTACCTTTAATAGAAACAGTATCAGGACCAAAAAAGTTTTTCACAGAATTCAGAAGGAATGAACAAGATGCATTTTTCAAGGCCTTACTAGTGCTTAACCCTCCCTTTTTTTCTCCTCCTTGGAAGGGTGCCTTTTCCTGGCTCAGATGAAACTGGTTACAGTCATGGTTTGGAAAAAGTTGAAACAACTGAAAATAGAGTCCTGGAGAAAACTATAACAACTACCACAGAACTTGGATACACAGTGTCAAAGACGGGATATGATTATGAGGAGGATGAGTATTTCACACAAGAGGATGCTAAAGAAAAAAAGCCACAAGAGTATGGAGAAGCTCAGGAGGAGAATGAGGAAAACTTAGAGGCAACAGTAGAAACTAGGGCTGCCTATAAGGATTACGGTATGATTTTAGAGCATGAAAAACTCTTTGAATTCAATAGAAAGACTCTCAATTGCAAAGGGCTCATTTCAATGTTTACTCAGTGTGAAGCATGTCCATTTAGTAAATATTCCAAAGCTTTGTGCTGCCATGTGATCGTATTCAGTCCAAATCTATATACTAGGAGTTTGTAACTGAAGGCAGAATTGTAGGTGTCATTTAGATTTTAGCTTTGATTTACAACTTTTGTTAATAATGTAACATAAATTTGTAATCTCTTTTACAAAAATAGCTGATGATATTAAATCACCTAGTTGCACTGTAATTACTGAGTTACTCCTGCTCCTAACTCAGTTCAACATGGAGGAACTAAGCATGTCTCTGCTACAGGCTATTCCTGCAGGAGGAACTGGACCCTCCACTAGATGTATCCTATCAAAAAGATATTCTTCATGTTTTTTACCTTGCCTCCTAATTAGGCATATTTCTTTGCAGATTTGCCATTTATTACAGTAGGTACGGTAATCTGATTGTGAGCTCAGTTCTCTCACCAACATTCCTTTAGCACTATCAAGTGTTGTTATTGTTTAGACTACAATTGTAGAGAATTTCTGTTGAAAAATCAGTGGTGTCTGTATGACTTTTGGTGTGCTTGCTCCTCACTACAGCTCCCATCCCTCTGTTTTTCATCTCTCCCCAACCAAAAATGATTCTAAGGACACTCTGGTAACTCCATCCCTGATGAAAGGGCCAATGCTTTTGCACAGCTGTTGTAATATCAGATCTTTAATTAAGAACTGATGTACTTCTGGGAAGCCCAGACATCCACAGTACATGACTGACTTCCTTGACACATACGGAATTGGTCTGGTGTTGGCCTAACTTCATGTGTACCATCTTGAATCAGTGTTCTCCATTAACCAGCGCATGACCTCTGTGGTCACATAGAAAATTCTGTAGCATGAATGTATGCTACTGTTCCCACTTTGCAAATAAAATGTTTCCCATAAGGTAACAGGCTCATTGCACAGGTGTTGTGCAACATTAGCTGCTTAGAAGACAGGTATAAATAAAAGTTCCCAATCTTAATTTGTAATTAGCGCCCCTAAAGTTTACTTCTAAAAACATGTAGCACAGTTTTGGAGCTTTCCTTTCCAGAGATGTACCTTGTATAGATCTACTGATTGATTTTCTTGTTTTTCAGTTGAGTAGGAGGAGAAGGCTGTGTTATTTTAAATCTCTAGGCTGGGTAGTTTTCTCAGTATTTTGCTTTCCTTCTTTTGCTTTCCTTTTGATGTCCTACTCTTCTGACTTCATTTGAATAACTCTGAATTCACATTGGTGAAAGCTGATTAGATCCTTACTCACTGAATAGCAGATTGCTACAAACAGTGCTACTTTCACCTACTTTTTGGCAAATTTGTACGATTTAACTCTATATGTCTCTGGGATTTGGCTTAGAGACTATCATGAATGATTTAGTTTTCTATGTATGCTCGTTTATGAAATTTTACTGAAGGGTACTGGGATAAAAACTTGGAATAAAGCAGAGGGATGTTCTGAAAAGGTTGAAGAGCAGTTTGTGCTAACTTCATTTCACTAGTCCCTATAGATGAGGCATAATCATTTTACAGTAATTTTAGTAAAATTCTACGTTAGAAGACTAAACACCTTTTAGTTTTTCTCTTTTTCATTTCTGTTTATGCCACTGAAAATCTAGTTGTTTCAGTAATTCCTTCTGATTAAATCAATCAGAGTAAGAGGAGCCTCATGGCCACCCTCGCACTGTGGGTGTGTGGGTGGATACGTAGTGAATCTTTGTAAGACCTTGAACAGACTACTTCTCTCATTTGCCAGTTTGCACTGAATGTTACTTTTCACTGAAATTCCAATGCTAAGAAGGGTAGTTCTTTCTTTCATTGACTCTATTTCTTATTTGCTTTTTCCAGATGCATGTGACCTGCTTCAGGATAGCGGAGGATGTCAAGATTATGTTCTGAAGTGGTACTACAACAAAGCGCAGAAAACGTGTGGTCAGTTTTGGTATGGGGGCTGTGGAGGCAACAAAAATAGATTTGAAACACAAGAAGAATGTAAAGTCTTGTGTATAGAATCTTTCTAGCGCAGAGACAGTTAAATTACCTTAATTCTTCAGTTACACTATCAAGATGATGGGGAGAAGGGCTCAAAAGGAAATGCTTAACACTAACTACTTGACTCCCAGATTTCAGGTGAGAGAAATACTTAGCAAAGTTTTTATCTAGTAACTTAATAGTGAAAATAAAGTTTAAACTATTGCTCGGTTGATCCAATGTAAAAGAAGTGAGAAACTTGTTTTCATAGCCAATAGTGTATTGTTTAAAAGGAATAAAAATATTGAAATTTGACTTTCTTCCATAAACACCAAAATGTGCACTTTTTAAATGTACTGAATAAAATAAAATAATACCTCTTTTTCATGAAATAACATCGGATGGAAGAAACTAATGTCAAAATGCTTTGATTCATTTGCTTGCATTTATCCTGCTTAGAGAAAGTACCAAAAAGCATTTATCTCAAAGGACATAAAATTGCCAGAGCTTACTTCGCACTGATATAGAGGATTTTTCTACCATAAAATCATTCTCAGCTGCTTAATTTTTTTTCCAAGTAATCCAACATGAATAAAATCATTCCTTCTGAAATGTGTATGCCATTAGTTCTTCAAACAGATGTCATCATATTTTCATAGATTGGCTCTTCATCTCATGTAAATCAGCATTGGTCCCTTTCCCTTACTGCCAAAGGTTAGGCAAGTTCATCCATTTTAGACCATTAGATTTTGGTGGTTGTTCTTGAGGGAAAGAAAAAAATCCCAAGGACATTTTCTGATTAAAGATAATTAATGCAGTGCCCTGCAGCAAAGTGGGACTTAGCTGGACTTTCACACTCTGACTTACCCAAACTCTGCTGCTGCCCATTCTACAACTGTAGAAGCCATGGTGCACTTAACTCTGTCACCTTGGGCCGCTTTGTAGAGGTGGCTGTACTCACCTAGAGTACTATTCTGCTTCTGTGTTTGTCTACAGTAAGGTAGATAAGATATCTCTAAGAAATTTGCATGGGCTACTGACCAAGAATTCCTAAAAACAGACTTTTAGGGAGTCACCATAACATACACGAACTTGGATTTCCTGAGCTGTGATTTCTCAAAGCCTGGTGCTTTTGGCTGTCACCCAGAGGGAGCCTGTTGTGAGGAATGACTTTGAACAGAGTGGACTCTCGTGAAGCCCTGCCAGCCTCAGAGCCATAAAAATGCTGAACAACTCACTGCTAAAGGAGACAATGCCACCCTTAGCTCAGTTGAGGAAGGGTGCTCCTTGGTTTAAAAGTCTGCAAAATGTCTCGTGGGTTACTGCTACTGACCCAAACTGTGGGTGAGAATGGGGTGAGTTGTTGAAGCTTATGGTCTTTCACCTTGGGATTTTCTTGCAAGTGACAGAATGGAACTGCTAAAATTAGCACAATGGCATAGAAAATATTCTACTGTTTGTTTCTATATTTTTACTACATTTGTGACTAGGAAACTTGGTACTTGAGGAGGGCCACTTAGGTTTCTGGTTGGGGGCTAGAGCTGGTCTAATAATTTTGTCAAGGAATAAATTGAACCTGGGTTTGCTTTTTGCCACATTATTCACAGGGCTTTTAATTTTGAAGTGGTTAATATTGCTAATTAAGTGCTATTTTCTGTTTGTAATAGTTGGCAATAGTTTCTCTCCTCTTTCAAAAGGAATGGCTCCCTCCCCTTAAATCAGATGTACACAAAGGGAAGGAGTCTGCCTTTGTTGGAGAACCAGGTTCAGTTTTTAACATGAGACCCACAAAAACTCTGTCTCTTGGTGGTATGATCTCCTTTTGTTGAGATAAGTAAATAATTCTCTTAGTTGGAAAGTAAAGGTCAAAAATCAAGCATCTCTGCCCTTGTATCAGAGGCAGTTGCTGATAGCTGAGGTTCTTCTCTTCTGCTCAAGAGACGTATAGTCCCCTGATGGATCTCAGCTGCATGCAATCCCGCTCTTCCTTTCAGCTGGCTCTTGATATCTGGGGCTAGTTAGTCTTGCTGTTAGCTCTAAATCCTTGTTTTTCATTCAGAGGAGAATCTTGGTGTGTGGATCCTCTTTCCTTGATAAGGAAAAATTTGTATGGCTGTGTGGGCTGACCTGTTCATGCTTTCTACACACACATCTTCCACCCCATTACCTCAGACAGGCTGCTTGATCTTCTTTCTGGAGCAATGCAAGATAAGACAAGCTAGCTGGTCTTTTTGAGGAATGACCCTCAAAGCCTCCTAACCTGGTTTTCTTTCTTTTTTCATCCCTGGCATAAGTCTCCTGGGCTCTTCTCCAAAGGGAGGAATATGCTAGCTACCATAGGATGTTTTGGGTTCTACTGTCTGACCCCTTTCCCATCCTGCTGGTTGTGTCAAATGGTCCAGCAAGCAGCATTTGCAGGTGTTTTTTTTTCCTATTTCAGATATGCTGAATCTTATAGAAACTTCAATGGGTGCTTAAACTTCAAAACATTGGTCTAGGTAGTGGAGCACCTAGTATCTACATTTTTTTAACTCTTGATATTCTTTTGGATTGGCTGTGGCATAAATGACTGCTAGAACTGTAAAAGGATCACTGGTGTATGGTGTGGCATGTAGTGACTCTCCCCATGTTAGGGGATCCCCTTCTTCCATCCCATCCCCCAAGTGCCTTTGGGCAGCCATGCTTACACAGCCTGTGCAGCAGTATGCCTGCACACTCAGCTGGCTTCARTTTCAAAGCTGTTTAAATATGTTAGCCCAAGGTCAGTGTGCCCATGAGAATAAGCCCTGCTTTTTTAAGACAGATTAAATAATATAGGCACAGCTGCCCATTACCAGAGCAACCTGCCTTTAGGATCTGAGCTAGAGGTAGAATTTGGGGTATGACTATTTGTACTGTGATATGACTATCTGCCCTGAACTAACATCCTTTCCTCTAATGACAACACTCTTCTGGAGATGTACATGCTGCTCAGTTGCATGGATTAAGGACAACCTCTCCCTGCTCCCTCCAAAAATCCTCCCAAACTGTAAAAGAAAACAGGTGAACCCCTCAGAAGTAACAAGAAGTAGCTTCTTATATGGAGGCCTTGTTTCAAGAGCCAAGTCACTCACTTAATTGCAAATCTGTTTATAAAGCAACTTAGTTTTGCTATAGTAAGCCTCTCTGATCTTTATGCTTGTTTGGGCCCTTGTTAAGATAGCCTATAGTTAAAAGAGTGCGAGAATGTACATATACTAAATTTAATCCCAATACTGTCATATTTCAATCCAAATGCACATATTCATCTAATCCAGAGTAGCTGAATTTTCATGCCTAGATCTCTGGAAGTAAAGGTGTTGAACAGAGAACAGCCATTCCTGGGACCAAAACACTTCCTGTGAGTTCCACTCAATGAAAATGAGTAAATATAATGCCCTTGCTTATTTGTTTGTTTATTTTTTATAAGGGTGATAATGCTGTGAAAATGCTCATAATCTATCATTAACTTGTAAAAGGTTTCTGATTGCATCTTGGATTAATTTGAGCTGCTGATACATGTCTTAATGACTTTAATGGGACCAGACCATTGGAGAGAGAAAAGATCCAAAGCACATGTTGGAGGGGAAGCATCAGACTTTCTGGCTATGTTTTATTTTCTGGCTTCTATTATAGTGTTTGGCTGCATATGCCACATGTGAATTAGCTAGCTTTTCTAATGGTAAGGAGCTCTGCTCATCTAAAATATATAAGGGGTAAATTTTGCCCTTTGTAACAAGGCTGGTACATAGCCTGCCTATAATATAAATCCAGTGTGTATGTGTAAGTCTTGTGTTCTTCCTCTTGATACAGGGTGAATGCCATCCTGTCTTGGCAAGGTGCAATATAGGTGCAGAATTGTAATAGGAATGGGAGTATTGATGCAGAAGTATGGTATTTTCACTGACCCATACAGCCTGGGCATTTGCAGAGTTGCTGGTAGGGGCTGGCTGCCCTTTCCCAACATGCTGCAGTGCAGCTACTGCTCCTGTGGGAACGCTTTGCTAACTGCCAAAGTATACAGCAGAAGCTTATTTTTGAACAGAATGGGAGGCTAGGTCTTGTAGAGACAGGCTGAAACATCTTGCTGTGAAAACAAACTAGCTCTTGTGATCAGAAACCTTTGGATTAGCAGTGGTTTGTGCCCAGTTAATTGGACACAAAGTCTTTACCTGTGCATGGCAGTCAGGGAGCCCTTTTCTCTTTACCACAAGGGCTCTCAGTATTTTCACTTCTTCTGTCTCATTTTTCCACTCCCCCCATACCCATTTCTATCGTTACTTTGACAGCCTTAACAGATATTTAGTGCTACACGTAGTCAAGCAAGAAGCCAGGGGAGAGCCTTACATGAAGAAGAGGACGTTTCTTAACAGTTTGCCAGGGGCTTCCTATTACACCTGCTGTTAAAACAAGCTGTTTCTGCTCCTTTAAAAGATTGGAGACCATTCATTCTCTATTTGGGGCTTTCTGCTTTGAAATAAGCTTTATCTCTTCCTCTTAAATAGGCCTTTTCTGCTGGGCCTGAGGCCACAGGTTGCATGTGTATAGCAGCTTGCTGCAGGAGGTAGTATTTATTTTGGTTTGGTAGGGAAAACATTTGAGCTTGTCCTGTGAAGGAGGGTTTCTGATGGAGTAAGCTGACATTTATAATCTATATCAGGACATGGAGAGTTTCTGCATTCATTTAAAAACTTTCCTAAAATACTATTTTGAGTCAAACACAGTTGAGTCACAGTGTGTTAGAAGTTGCTGCTTCTCAGTTTTGCTTCCAGAATTGTGCCTGTGCTTTTAGTCTGACCTAGCTGGGGTATAAAACATCTTAACTTAATCCTCTTTCACTGAGGCTTAACCTGATATGTTTTACTTAATAAGTAACTCCACATGCCCCCAATGGAGCAAAATAGCCTCCTGTATCATTTTAGGACCTTCAAGTAAAATTCTCCTGTAAAGCATGTGCAACTATGAAGAAACATGGCTGAACAAGGTAGAGAAAAACAGTGTCACCCAAAGGCTGCTCTGAATGAACTGCTCAGGCCTCTAAAGCAAATTGAGGGCTTGCAAGGAGCTGTGTTTGCTTTTAAAATTATAAAGTAACTGTGTGTTGTGCTAGGTAGGATGTGCAACACAAMCCCCCCACCCTTGCTTTTCAACAAGTTATATATATTTACATATATATACATGCATGCTTATATATATAAGCACTTGAAACATCAGCCTTCTGAGCCAAGCCATGCTTTGGGTTGCTGCAGTATAATTGCTGCTGCAGTCAGGCTGCATGAATGAATCCATCTGGAAAGCAAGCTTCCAGCAGCCATTGTGTGTTCTGGTGTCCAGTTACTGTCATAAAAGACATTTAAAAAATTCTTGCTAAATAATATTTTTTAATTGTAGCCAGAACAACATTTACATTAATTGCTTCCACTTTACTCAAAAAGTGCTCTGCACGCCTTGCCAAAAGCAACCAGTTTTAGCAAGATTTTCTATAACTCTGAACAGGGGACAGACGGACACATAATGAAGCCCATGAAGAGGTGGCTGCAGCGCTTTATTGATGTGCAACAGCCCAAATTCAAGAGTGTCCAGTGGAGGGACATGACTGACCCCATACTGAGAACTCAGTTAAGAACTGAGAACTAAGGGCATTTAAGAACATATTTGGTCTGAGTTTGCTTCATTTTCAGGAACTAAAGCACTGATTCTCTCTCTTTGGGAAAACTTGTTTTCAAAGTTTGATGCCAAAAGAGTTAGCAGAAGCCTTGGCCTAATTGATTTGCTGAAAATAACACAAGTGCATCTAGCAGCAGCTTTCTTTATGCTCTTACTGAGAAAAAAAACAACTGAAAAGTAGCGCTGGGGCCAATCAGTATCTTCAGTTGAAGGAGGTTTCTCTGCAGGTGCAAATTCATCCAGGTGCATTCCCCCAGCAGCTTCACTTCTGCTTTGTGCAAGGTCAGTGTCCACTGACCTTACACATCCCCAAACTGATTTTGACCACCTCCCTTGTCACTTTGATGGTAAAAACATGGTGATATGCTCTGAATGAGTGATTTGTGCCCTTTTCTATCTGGCACGCACTCTGTTCTTGGAATTTGCTATTTCTCATGAAATGAAAGAAGAAAGAGGGAAAGATCCAGACACTCCCTGAACCCCTGTAGCAAGTTGTCTGGCAGCCCTATATAGCAGTGCTCTTCTCCAACAATTCTGTGAGTCAGCCCATTAGTAGGTGTACATCCATGTCTCTCACATGAAGCCAGAGGAAAGATCGCAATAACTTTAGAGGCAGCTGACATAAGTCCACCTCACATCAAACCTGAACATACCTGCTAGAGAACAGATATCTCTGTAGTGTATATCCACTATTTTATGGGAGTTGGGTAGTGTTGTGAAGCATGCTGTATGACCCATTTCTGCCCAGGCTGTTCCTTCCTTTTGGGTGAAGGAGTGTTTCACACTCCAGGGATGTCTGGCAGCAGTTCAGTTTTCAAGGCCTTTGGGAAAATTGAGGATTACTTGCTTCCAAGTCCCCCCTCCCCCTTTTTTATCTTAATACTAGCTCTGGAGTGTGTCTAATGGAAGGTGATCTCCAATTCACTTGAGAAATATGGTATGTGGTTGTGAAAACCAGGGATTATTTAGTGTCTTTACCTAATTAAGAATCCTGCTAAGTACAAGCAGTACATTGCATCTTTCCAAATACCTGTAGCGAGCCTGCACTGAGCTGAGAACATATGAACAACTAATTAACTTAGATCCACAGCAAGGGAGAGCAAGGTTTTACTGCAACATTGTTAATATGAAGAAAAAAAACAAGTGTTCTCTAGGTGAATCTAAAAAAAATGCCATATGGTCCTCTTCTCTAATTAGTTTTCTGAGCTAATTTAAATCACAGCTTTAAGTTCTTAAAGATTTTCTTTTTCTTGGGGTTTCAGTGATAAGAAAAGTCCACAGAGTTCCCAAGGCCAGTCTGTGCTAGCAGCCGTGGCTCAGAGGAAGGACAGATCTAAAGGGCCATCAGGAATCAACTCTGGATATTTACTGTTGAGACTCAGGACTGCCAGCCCTGGCAAGAAGGTGTTTTAGTGATCAAAGACCCTGTTGCAATTATTCTGTAATTATCCTGTCCCCCCATCTCAGCTAAGCCTATGTTACTCCCAGGATCTGTGATAGATAGCAGTTAGTCCCGTAGACTCTGCCAGACTCCTGAGACTAGCAGAGACTGAGCTCGTCAGGAGACAAGAGCATGGCTGTATCCTTGCTGGAGTTTCGTAAGAGCTGATGGCTTTATCTCCAGAAATATTTCATTGCTTTAGTTTACACTAGAGATGCTAAATATCCAAATTTTTGGGCCAAAGTTGGTCCAAAATCAGCCAGCTATAGCAGAGTCTCCTAGACAAGCAAATGTGAGAGGAAGCATTACTGGCAAATACTGTTATATCAGAATTTATTCCTGTTATTCCTAAATTGCCTTAAACAAATAATGGTGAGAAAAGTAAATCCAAGAAGACTGAATCGTGGCTACAAATTCTTCCACGTACCTTTCTCTTTCATCAGCACCATTCCTGGCCTGTTCAGTCTCAGCTTCTGCCAGCTGGTTTGCATCCGCAAGTTGATCTTGCTGCAGGCCTGTATTATTGTGGAACAAGTGTCAGTGTCTTATATGCTGAAAGGGAAGCAGAAACATATGGCACCTGCTCAGAGTCCTGGAGACTCCAGTCTGTGTCAAGCCGACTCATTCACCACAGGAGGGACAGAGACGATTTTCTTTGCTAGCATCCTGTGACATTGACCAACCATTGCTCCTTGCAAAAAAGCTTCAAGGAAAGCTTTGGAAGTGCTTCAGAGCTCTCTGACATGTCTCCTAAAGTGGCTGAGACAGAATAGGTTGACAATGCTTCGTTGCAAGAACAAACAGTTGCAGGAAAGATGGGATGAATTCCTTGGCTCTCCTTTTAGAGAGCAAGGAGTGAATAATGTCGGCAGACAGACAGAATAGTATGAAATACTATGAAACCTGTTTTTTTTTCCTTCTGAGATCTGATTTCTGCTGCACTCCATAATGGCTCAGCCAAATGGTCAGTGACAAATGAACACTTATTTTTAGAAAGAAATAAAACCAGCGATAAAATCAATCCAGAAGCTATATTCCACTACAAGTTGTTTTATAGGCTTATGAAAAATTCTCTCTCAGAAATGTCATGCTGTAAATAAGTATAACTTCATGAAAGCCAATAGAAAATATTCATGTGATTTCAAAGGGAGCTGGAAAAGGCCCTGTGTGCATCAAGGTGAAACACAACTATGGGAGAACATATATCTCCTCTGTAAACATCCTGGAGAGTATTTCCATGCTTTTCCCTAGGTTGGATGAGGTCCATGAGTGAAGATGATGTGGCTTGCATGTCTTCTGCCCCAGGTGCTCCTGGATCTAGGAAGCATTTCAGGCTCTGGGAAAACTTGGGGCGTGGGGTGGGGCTTAAAATTCAGAAATCAAGGCTCTAATTTACCATCAAATTGCACTTATCATGGCGCAAACTCCTTTGAAATCAATGGAGTTAAATAAGTAGTTGGTGCTATCAGTCCCATCACCCTGTGAAATTATCTTAAAAAGGATGACTTTCTACGTCCTACAACATCATCCACTAGCAATCTGAAGTGGATATAAAATTTGGAAACAGCAGATTGCATTAAAAAAATTCCCAATTCTCTAAAAATTCTCTGCAACTACACAAATATTTTTGAGTAACAATAAAGGCTCTGTATAGATTTGCAAGCCAATGTTTTCCCATTAGAGCACCCAGTTTTAGTCTTAAATGCCACGCTTGGCTGTGTGTTAAATGAGGCACAGAGCAACTGCAGCTTTCAACCAACTGTTCTTTGTCTATACATGAAGTCAGGCTTTTGATTTCCAAGAAGTCACTGTGGTACTACAGATGTATTGAATTTTGTAAAGTGAAACAAATGGAAACTCAGTCCAAAAATGCAGTGTAGCAAGGCCAGAAAAAACACATTRTTGATAATGTAGTCAGAGCCACTGAATCTTTGTAGCAACCCACTTGTCTTCCCTGGTGTATTTCAATGTGACCGTGCCAACACCCCATCCCCCAGTCAGTCTGGTCAAGACTGGAAAAATCTGGTGACTGGGCATGTTACCATATTAGTCCCAACCATGGGAGAGAGCATCAGCAACCTCAAACACCCTCCAGGAGCTGCTGCTCACTGCATCACTGCTACGGATTTACAGATCTGAGGGATGCTCTACGTGACCGCACTGCCAAAATCCCAGGAGAGGGATGCCATGGAGGAGCCAGATGTGAATCCCAGGGCTGCTTCAGCAGCTATTGGAAGTAGCTCAGCCCTGAAGACCAGCTTGGCTCACTGTCCGGAGCAAAAGGGGTGGGAGGTGAAGACAGGAAAATAGAAAGAATGGGAGGAGGGGAAGACAACAAATATGAATTTTTTTACAGGATTCCAAACCACCCAAATTTGTCTATTTATTAACACTRTGGGAGGATTTTACATGGCCAACTAATTAAACCCCTAAAAAGAATATCTGTCTCCCTAAGCCATTTTAGGGACTGTGATGGTCTGAAACATTCAGTTCACACACCTTTCCCTTTGTCTGGTAAGTGCCATAAATTGTCTCTTCTGATCATCAGCAAAAGTTTTCTTTTAACAGCAGCAACAAAATAATTACATTTTTTGTCCTTGTGAGAAATTTGCATCTTTATATTCATTTGCTAATATGTGAATCTGCAAAAGCTTTGATTTGAGTTTCTGAATGTGATACTGATTTTCCCATAGAAGCTACTTGACTTGGTTTTTGGTTTAGGGGGATAGTAATTTCTTTTTGCTTTCTCTTTATCTCTTTCTCCCTATATATTGTGCGTACATATTCCTGTCTAATTGTGAACACATACATGCACAGGCTAACACTATGCACTCAGGATTTTGAAAGGGTGATTTCTTTAAAAAAAGTAAATAAAGTCTTTCAGATTACTTATATTATATATACTGATGTAGTTATGTATGAATTTTTGTAAAATCTCACAGAGCTCCAACAATTAGAATATTATTGTAGGAGACGAACCATATCCATTGGTTTTAATCATATTTATTGTAAAGGCCTAGCAATGATGACAAAGCTGGGTCATCATTTTCTTGAAAATGTAAATATTTAAAGCTAACTTAAAGGTAATCAGATTTGACAAATATATAAATTTTAGCTTTGTGAATGGGAGGAACAGGGAATAGTCTATCTTACTACAATAATGCATGAAAATCAATGATGTGTATCACAGTCCTCAGGAGGATGCACTAACTGTTTCTGTTGGTGTCATTGGCCAGTTTGAAATAATTTGTAGGCATTGCTCTGGAAGATGGCTTACTCTTTCACACGTCAAGATGCAGTACATCAAACTCAGGCCTGCAGCTGTGTGACTGCATTATCACATTGTGTATGTTTTACTTTCATCATACTTTTCAGGAAGGAATTTTTCATGAAAAACCTGTCAGCCAGGCCCACAAATATAGCTTATAAGTTCTACGCTGTGAGGTTTCCATAATTGTATGCAGTTTCAAATTTAAGATACACTGGCATAGTGATACCTTTTTATGGGAGTCAGATTCATCAAAATGGCAGGAGGAGCTCTGGGACCTGTAAGTGTGATGTAACAGAATGACACATATGGCTAAAAAGAAGTCAAAATTATATCAACTTCAAAATATTCAAACATTTGATACAATATTGCTGATRTATTTGATCTTTCATTTGAGATCATTGAATCATGAGAGTCTTGTGGTCACACATTTCTCTGTCGTTGCAGCCTCTTTAATCTGCAGTCAACTGGGGATTTTACTGTGGCTAAACTTCTTGAGAAGAAGCCTTTGCAGGACCACAGTACCAGACCCTTCTAACAGATGAATTAGCTGATGACTTCTGTAAACCTCACATAAATATCAACAGTTAGATTCCTATTTTCCCTCTTTCAGGGCCCAAGAGGACCACCTGGACCACAAGGAAGACACGGCAGCATGGGATGTCCAGGCAAAAGAGGTCAAAAGGTTAAAAAAAAAAGTTCTGAAAATTTTTTTCGTTGTGACTTAAAATAAAGCCTCAATGTTTTCATTATATGTTGATGTAACTTTTACCATTTCTTTTCTTTTTAGGGATTTTGAGGATTTGTTGGAAAAATGGTACCATATGACTATCTTCATTTACTGAAAAATGTTTATTTTATATGTAACATTAGCAAGAAATGTATTAATATAACTTAAAGATAACAATTTGAATTTCAGTCTTACCATATGTTTTATGTTAGCAAATCTTTTTTTTCTGTATGCCAATTGTTTCGTAGGTCACTTCAGCTGTGGAAACCCATCTGAGGCCTAAGAGGTTAGTTAGTAGACTAGCATCTCTAGAGAGTCCATGTTTGTAAATGCAGTATTCTTCAGGGCTTTATCCTGCTTTAAATGGAGTTTCTGAGAGTTCTGACACAGATGTCAGTGAGCACTAAGTCAGTGTTACTTCTTTTTAGGTTGCTTCACAGATGTCTGCTTCAATAACCATTTTATAGTTGTGCCTAGGGAAAATATGAGAAATGAAACTTTAAGCATTGATTCCTGTGTTCTGTTTTTCTGGGGGGGGGGGGGTTGTTGTTGTTTTTTGTGTGCTCATGATCAAAAACCACAGGAGGTAACATAGATCCCATTCTTGCTGTACATTGTAAATATGCAGCGGTTGGTTGTGTGAAGAATAACCATTCATTCATGCACATTTTTGTTATTTCAGGGTGACAAAGGGGATGATGGGATTGATGGAATTAGAGGAGCAGAGGTACATTATTTCCCTTCTTTTGCCTTCTTGACCTCAAAGTTATTGAGTGATAGAAGTGAATTAATATACCACATTTTACCTTTAGGGGATCTCCTGGGGTTCCTGGAAAGAAAGGAGAAATGGGTGACATTGGCTATCCGGTAATGTCTTGTTATCTTTTATTGGTCAGGGTTTGGATTTGAGAACAATAGTATGGCTATTTCATAAAACTGTCCCTGTGAGCAATGCATTTAATAAACTCTCAAGCACAAGGGGTAGCTCGATATCACCAAGTTAGTTATTAGCATATTTTTTGTTTGAACACACATCAGGACAGTCATTATAAGACTTCCAGTAAGAGGAGCAAACTACTGATGAATAGCCAGCAAGTATTATTAAATAGAGTATATACCCAGAAAGAAGTTCTTCTGTAGGCTGTCTTTATTTAGAAGACAACTTAAAGAATAATTAAATCTGTATCCTACAATCTTCTAGGTCAGCATTTTCTCTTATTATCTTGAGCTCAAGTGGTTCCTCCATATGATTAATTTTTATTTGCCTAAAGACAGATAAAATGCACCCTACCTCTGCCTAGTCCTGTAGTTCTCCTGTAGGTTCATATACACGAGACAAGAGGTTTTTTGTTGACTGTGTTTGCCAAAGCCAGATAACTTTTTTTCATAAAGCATGGGGCAGCCCTTTTGCCTTCCCAGTTACCTTGTGGTCTGAAATCAGTGGTAATTTAGGGCTTCAAAGGGCAATGAGAGATACTGGATTGTAGGAGCTTTGGTAGCTAGACAATTGACCATTTGTCTTTTGACTTATGAGATGACCATTTCTAGAATGGTGAAATGAAGCAAAAAAACACCCTGAGAGGCACTCTGAACATTTTGGCTTGTTCTATGTGATAAAAACAGTTGGTGGGAAACAATGTGATAATCCAGGTGGATAGACATAGTTTAGCCTCTGCATTTCAATGGCTGCTATTAGGAATCGCAGACTGGTTGGTAGCCAGCAGGTCTGTGCATGTATAGTTTGAACTCCCGGCAGCAGCAACTGGATACCAGTTCCAAGTGTCTGTGGAAAACAGTGCTCTCAGATAACTGATTGGTGCCTATCTCGCTGCCAGAGGAAATGAGGCCAGCAGAAGCTGTCTCAGCCTTTCTGCCCTTGCACAGGTGCCCAAAGAGGCAAAGGACTGACTCTGCTATCAGAAGACTCTGGTCATTCACAGATGAGGCACCAGCACACTTAAAACAAGGAATGTATGTTAGCCTATTCTCTTCAAAATATATTCTACAAAGTTCTTTGATACTTGGAATCATGTTTGTTTCATTGCAAATAGTATTTTGAACTTAATTCTTTAGTTAAAAGCCAGCAAAATATGAAACAAAATGTAGAGCACTGTGCTGTTTCTCTATTACTGCTTGCCAAGATCTGCCACTTTTTTTCTTTTTTTTTGGAATGGAAATGGGAAGAAACTATGTGTGAAACCATTTAAAAATGAAGATTGGAAAGTTGGGACTGAGAACCATCTCTTGGTAAACCCTGCATGAAAGGATTGTTTCAGATTCTTACTATGTTCTGCTTTCAGAGCTCTCCAGGGCCAACAGGACCCCATGGTGATCGTGGCCAGAAGGGCTTTCAAGGAGATTCTGTATATTTTCTTCAAGTGCAACACTATTTTCTAGGAGCAGACATCTTCTTGTAGGTAGTCATGAGATTTTAGAAGTAGTCTCCTGTGCACCAGGACAAAAAAGGGATGTTCTTCCAGTGTGTTCACATCATAATGCAGTGACTGTGGCATGTTTAATACATGGGCTTTTTATTAACCCTTTGTATATGTAAATCTCTCTATTGTTTTGCTAAAGAAACTTTAAAATATTTAGTATGAAAAATTTGATCTGTTCTCTCCAAACAGAAATCCTCCTAATGTTGATGGTAATCATATGCATTGACTAAGGACTCACTTGTTTATTTAACATGTTAAATTATTTCAAGATCTCAGATAGGGCTGTGACTTTTTAAGAATAAGCATTCTTACTGGGAAATGTTTCCATTTTTCAGGGTAACCGTGGGCTGAACAATGAGATAGCAGGAACAAAAGGTTTTGAAGGAGAAGATGGGAAAAAGGTACAGATTTAGAAATATGTGATATTTTGATAAGGTATCTGTTTACCAGTTACACAGTTCCCCCTGCTATCTGCAATATTTTAAATATATCTGTGTCATGGATATGGGAACTAACTGTTTATCAGCTGTGATGCTAACAAAGATCTGGAAGGTGTTTGACCAGAAATATCACTGAAGAGAAAAAAGTACCACTGTAAACATTGAGCCCACAAGCCCATGTTTGTTCCTCCCCTATCTACCTTGATCCTTCCCTTTCACTGCCTTTGACCCTTCCCCAAACATCCCATAATGTTTTACATAATCCCATAAGCCCCTTCTGATATCCGATAATAAGTTTCAAACTATCCCAGAAGCCCCCTCAAATATCCTACAATATTCATTACACAGTTACAAAGTTCAGGTCGACCCTCTGCAAGCCTATGCCTGAGAATTTCTGTTAATGGCTCATCCATCGCTGGCTGAAGAGTTGTGTTCTTTGTCATTATTACCTGCTCATTACTGTTTGTATGTCTGTGTGTTTCATTTATCACTTTTCTTGTTTACTGAATAGTCTTTAACCAAAATAACCAAGTAACATAATGAACCAGATGCTCTCACATTCCACATACCCTTGCAGTGATGCTGAATGCTGCTACTAATGCTCCTGCAAATTCTCATTGAATTTAGGAAAACTTATAATGAAGATGAACTGAAAGATTTGACTGTTAGTCTTCCAAATGCCTCAGACTCAATTCCTCTGTTCATTCACAGGCATGATACAGCTTAGACAGCAATAGTACAAGCTTTTCCTGTGGTTTGACTCAAGTCAAGAATAATGATAGCTTTAGGGTTAGCTTCTTGCTAATAATTATTTATTGCTAGAATAACAATTAGTTAAAAAATACAGTGTGCTTTCTGCAGTCATACCTAAGATTTTAAGGAAAACAAAAAATAGACTCATATTTCTGATATTTTTATTACTATTACACTTTAAAAGTAAAAATCATATCAATGTTAAATATTACATATAACATATATTAACACATTTTCATGCCCCCAAGGCTGAATTTGAACCACTCATTTGGGGACATAATTGTCCTTATGACTATGGAGGCATAGGAGAATCATGATGTACAGAGTTAGGCAGACCATTTACAAGTGTCTGTCTTACTCAAATGATGGCAACCTCTTTCCGTTGGCCTATTCAGGGTGTCAAGATCTTGCAGCTCAGGATATTAGTCTGAATCATGAGCCACTCCCTTCCAATTAGTATGTAGACAGCTTTCAATGCCATATGGTACTGCTGCACACTAGATAACCCCATAACATCAGGATACAACTGAAGAAAATTAGAGAAGAGCAGCGCTCATTGTGTATTCTTGAGAAATGCTGTGGAGGACATGGTCCATAAGTTATTATTCAGTCTTTCTAGTTACTCTGTTGCTGTCATTCTTAAAAGTTGTACTACACCTACAGAGGATAAAAGAGCATTTTTCCATATGATTTTTTGGCATAAACATCTGTTCAAAATGAGTAAAAAAGGCAATTATGGATAGACTGCAGTGATGGGCTTGCTCTGCGCTGTGAAATACTTGAGCAAGCTCCAAATGAGCTGCACTAAAATCCACACTGAGGTGTTAGAAATGGGACTATCTCACTAGCATGTTACTTTGCCCACACTAATTAGCTCTGTGGAGCTATGCTGGACTGTTAGCAGGTGTCACAGATCTGGCCTTGCTCTAATTGTGGTAAAGGAGTGCAAGGTTAGGGACGACCTGGCATTGCAAGAGCAATAGGGCCATTGTGCTGAGTTGATGGTTAACATGTTTTACAATACTTGAAACCCTGGGCTTCGAAGCAATGCACCCTTCTAGGAGAGATGGGAGTTCACATTCTCCTCATCTTCCCAGAAGTCACCCATGTAACAGGTAGGTTTTCTAAGGATGGATTTTTAAGTGAATGGTTGGGTAGAGGAAGAAACAAAGAGGAGAACAAGGGAACCAAGCACTCTTCTTTCCTCCACCTGAATCAGGGAAGACTATATTGCCTATGGGTGTAGGGCCCAGCTGCCTCAAGGGAAAAGCAACAGCACCACTTGCGCTTAGACCGAACTGAAAACAGACTTTGTCATTAGGATGAGAGACATGAGAGGGTGGCCCTTGCTGCTTTCAGGGGGAGTGAAAAGACTGGTTGAGCCTTTTCTCCTGGGACACATGCTTACTTCTTGTGCAGTACTTTTCAGCAGGAGTACACCCTCACAAGGAATCTGTGTCATTATTCTCATTGTTACAGATGAGTAAAGTGAGGTGCAGAGCAAGGAAGTGACTTGCCTACTATCAAAGAGCAAGCTAGAAGCAAAGGCAGAAATCTGTGATCTCTCTAATCCCCAGTCCTGTGCACTTAATGTGGGCCTGCAGGAATCTTTCTGAGGAGAAGGAAAATGGTGTTTGCCAGTGCTTAGATAGTGCTGTAAGCCAGGCCCATTTAATGATGCATAGCTGATCGCTTCTGATGGCAGATGTCATTTACTGAAAGACTTTGACAAAAAATGTTGGCATGGGGGAGTCCCACAAGTAGTCATCTTACAGATTTGGCATGCAAAAATGGATCAGAAAGCCTGTGAAAAAGTGAGAAGTTGCAATGATGCTAAATAAATTAAATTAAATTTTCCATGTACAGGTGAGAGAGGACAACATGCTCAGACAGCTTGCTAGGAGCAGTAGGCAACATGGTAAGCTTCCTTAACTGAAGAAGCTTGTGCATAGTGAAGAAAATGAAAAATTTTTCATCATTTTTTGGGCTCAATTTAGTAGGAGAATGCCTTTTTGCATCTACCTTGCATGCACTTTTCATAGCGACATTTAATTTGGTGAGTAGAGCACTCTAACTGTTAAATAAAAATACATTTTCTTAAGCAACATCCAGAATTTAACTGGAGGCCAAAGCTGGAATCATGCCACAGACTGTCCTTAAAGTGAAGTGTCAGCCAGTTCAGTCACAGCTCTGTTTCTTTAGGAAGCCTCAAAGGTGAACTGTTGGAAGCCCTGCATGAATATGAATACCTCCTTGCTAGCTCTAGCCTCTGTGTATTAATACATCATAGGTACCGACAAGAAAATACATGGGGTTTTGTAAGAAGCTGTGAATATCTCATCTACATTTTATATTTGTTTAGCTTTCAGCCTCAAATGGTTTAATGACATAGTTGCAACAAATTATTTACACTTAAACAGCATTCAGATGACAGCTGACTAAGCTTCACAGGCAATTTTTTTTACCTTGTCTTAGGGAATACCAGGACAAAGAGGACAACAGGGACCAGAGGTAAGAACTATTCCTTTCTTATATCTGCCATATGTCCAGTGTAGAAGCTTACTATTTTTCTAAAGAATTTTGAGAAAGAGAATTTAAAGTAGCTGCAATAGATCTGTTTGAGACATACTTTTTTGTATTGATCAGGAGCCTGAACCTGTTCATCTTTTTGTATAACTAGTTGTGCTGATATAATTGGTGTTCTATCCATGCATAAAGTATGCAGGACTGGTCTTAATGCTCTAGGAACAGCATCATAGAAATCCAAACTGTTGCACTGTATTTTAATGCCATGTGAAGAACATTTCTAAATAAATTTCTTTACATACTTTCAAGTCAGACATCTACCATAACAAACAAACAAAAATACTAAAAGATTTAATGAAATCCAACACCAACAAAGATGCCTCTCATTTACTATTTCACTGTATTGAGACCTTTGATATAAAGTTAAACTCCTTGGATGTAGTGACACATAAACTGATTTTTAAAAATCTTTCCTCTGAATAAAATGAAGTGTTGACATGTTCTTCAGCTAAAGAAAACAAGCTTTACTTGCAAATACTATTTGTGTTTTCTCCCTAAGCATTAGCATCAATATATAGCACCAGCTTCCACACATCTGAGTGAAAGCTCACGGAAGTGTGTGGGTGTGGGTGTGCTTTTTTGCATCAGTAGATGTGTATGTATACTTCATACTATTGCACTAAAACATCTGTAGGAGTATATTACAACTATTTCCCAGATAAAACTGCAAATTTTGGCTATTTTTAACTTGCATATCAGTATTGTTAGATACGTAAAACTGCATTTCTCCTTTGTTTGTGTCATTTTTTCAGCAGTAGGCCTGTTAAAACAGAAGGCACTGCTTTGAGCGCTGAGCAAGTCATTCCTAAAAATGACAGTATTAGATGTTTTTTAGTTCCTTGCATATTGTCCACGTACAAGATTTTATTTCAAGTGCATCATTATTGCATGATTTTAGGAGTACTATATATAATATAATTATATATAAATTTTTATTGTTTTTGCTGCATTGATTACTAATTCATTCTGGGACTGCAGTGTTCAACGTGTGAAAATCAGATTGGATACATAGAATGTCTGGAATTTTTTTGACATCTGTAAATGCAAGAAAATATGTATTCCATAGAAGGAAGACGTAAGGGAAAAAAAAATGTTTTTTAGTAGAATAAATCCTAATGTATTACTTTTTGTTAGGTCACATGAGAAAACCTTAACAAGATAAAAACTTATCTTTTAAAAACAGGGCAGTTGTGGACAGTGAGGTCAGGATGGCTTGCAAGGAAAACAAGGATACAAAGGACTTCAGGTGAACATTATTATTATGACTTCCAGTCACAGTGTATTCTGAGGAATGGCTTACCTGTCATTTTGCCTAATATGAATTTCCCCCATTCTTCACATAGTGTCTTTATTTATTCCCAAATTGAGTTTCTGGCTGTGTAGACAAATGTCCCTGTAAAATGGCAAAAGCATCAAGACCTCAGGGTAGTGAACTCTAAAAAGTTATTTGTTTTAGAGCACTTCTTAAATTTGAAATGCTATGAATGACCAAGGTAATATTTCACACTAATAGTTTATGTGTGTTAACTGGACTTTCTCATGTATAATGTGTTTTATAGGGACAAAAAGGAATTTGAGGTCAGAAAGGAGAGAAAGGAAGACCAGGATATAAAGGTCCTCCAGTAAGTAATATACTGAAAACATGGCATGTTGCTTAATTGTAAGGTACTGGGTGAGTAACCAGTGAGGGAGTTCATTATTAATGTTTTTCATTAGAATTTATTCTGAGGTTTCTAATCAGTACGTGGTATTGAATAGAAAAAGAGATGCCTGACTTCTTGTCCTTGCATTTTCTAAGCCTGTTTAAAAAAAAAGAAAAATGCATGAGTTTCTTAAGAAACATACCAGTTTTGGTCTTTTAGATCTGTTACATATAAAGGTCCATGTTAATAACAGAAAGCTCCAGTCAGAGCTTCTGAAAGCTAGCTGTGAAGGGCTGGGAGGGTGGATCTCTCTCTGCTCTGGTGTACACCCAAAACCCATGTCTGTCGCTTTTCTTGGGTTTGCATTAGAATAATGGAGCTACTGCTCTTTGGCTACAAATACAAGGCCAAGATGCTAACCTGGTTTGCTCAAGCAAAGTTACCATGCTGTCAACGTGGTAGATGCACTCCTGCAATACTGGTTCAATACTTTGCCCTGAAGGAGTTTGTAAATGGCCATGTGAATGGATAGTTGCTAGCAATTTTGTTAAGATATTTTTGTGAAGTATAGAGTATAAGGACAAATAACAGTACTTATTTGGAACTGACAAAAGAAAGGTTTGGCAGGATTGAGACTAACAGATATGTTCTTTCCTAATCAAAGTAACAATGACCTCTATGTATCTAACATTTATGTCATATCAGGGAGGGGAAAGAAGCAGTAGAGTGTGCTGTTTTGCAACCAGGAAGCTAAGTTTTATTTCGTTGGCTGACCGATCCCTACCAAATGTCTGGAGGAAGGTGTTTAACTGGTAAGATTGATTGTTGTCATTCTGCAGTGAGATGTTTCATAGAGGAGATGCTAAAGGTTATGGCAAAGTTTGATTAAGCAGACTCTTGTTAAATCAAAATGTCTAATTAGATTAAATTCCTGGAAAAAATAGTGGCTAGGATATTGTTTTCTGACCGATTTTCAGGCCAGATTTTATGAATACCCTTAATTTCAATTTGCAAGTAATAGAATAGCACCTACAGTTTTCTTCTATTTAGTTTCCATCCTTCTCAGTCATTCTGTTCTACTGTGGACTGCAGATGAAACCCAGAATTAAACAGGAAGCTTGAAGTGGAGGTAGAAGCCGATCATATGGATTTATTGTTCCATGTGTTAACTGAAAGATCAACTTTTTCCTGAAACCCTGCTGGCTCGTATCCTTTGTGGGACTGTCAGGAGGGGTAGGTAATGGTTATATAATCTGCAAAGTTTATGTCATCAGTCAGTTTCTATAAAAATGGAACTCCAACCTGGGAAAGAATCCATTTTCTCTGTTTTCTTAATGTATATTGTAATGTTTGTCTCCTTTTGTTTATTTCAGAATGAACCAGGAGCCGTGGATCCTGCAGGGAGTCCTGGGATTCCTGGGGAAACAGGAAATAAAGTAAGGTCCCCTTAGTTAAATTACTGGATTAATTTTGTTCGTTTGTTTCCCCCCTCTTAATGTAGTAGATTTAAAAATTGCTTGCCTATTCTGTCCTTGTTAAATCCTCCTTCGGAATTTGATCATAACTCTTTCCCAGGCAAAGGTCCTGGGGATGTCTGCAGGATCAACCTCTTGATCTTGGTAGCAAATATGTGCTGAAGTTTAAGTAAGCTTTATCATGTTTCTTATGGAGCATTTGGATTGCAGCTTGTATGGTACTTAAATTCCTTTGGAAAAAAAAACAAGCAAGCACAACATGTATGTCAGTAATGGCTCTGGTCTCAGTTGCACAGAGCTCTTCATCAGGGTAAGCTTTTTAGATCTAGACTTTCTCTTAGCTGAAAAGCCTGAAAACAGCTAGTGCTTTCATGTTCCCTTTTGTATTTGGCATTGCTCTAGAACAAAACCAAGTATTTTGTTTTACTTTATTTTTACTCTGTCACAATATCTTGATAAAGATTTTGCTAAAAGTCTGAATGATTTGCAGTATGATTTGCACTTGAATTAACACCCAGTCGGTAAACTAAGGTGCAGATAGATACAAAAAGAGTACAAATGCAAATATTTAAAAAAAAATGGTCCTTTTACAGGGAGAAGATGGTGCTTTTGCATACGGTTTACCTGGGAGTAAAAGAACAAAGGTAAACCTGAAAGAGGTACCGTAAGAAAATTGTTATTATTTTCTCTGTTATATTAGAAGCCATTTACAGCAAAGGTGAAAGCTGGGGGAAATGCAAACAACAGGCACCATTTGTAGATATTTGAATTTCAGCCCAAGCCATATAAGGTAGAACTCTAACCTTCTGCATGACTACTGATTTATATTTCTAATTATCACTYGTTATGATTAACTGAGGTTCTCATTCCTCTAGCCTCTTTCTGCATGGCCTCATTCTGTTCTATTTAAACACATCTGAGCCCAAACACTGCATTGCTGAAATCAGTGTGGATTGTTGTGGGTTTTGTGTCCTTAAGCACTTTAGACTATAAGGTCCCAAGGCCAAGAGCCATCATTGGGCATGTTGATGAAGCTAGTTCATACTGGTCCTAGAATGTATTTCTGGTAGTGGTTATAGGATCTGGGAGGCCTCATTAGATTTTAAATGGAACTTGATACTTTCAGAAGCAGGATTATATGATGTTTTGGCAGAAAAATCAGGCAAATCACATAGCAAGTTCCTCCTAGTTTTACATTTCTATAATTTATGAGAGCTGGTGGCTGCAAAAGTTGTCTTTTATTTAGAATACATCAAAAGGGACCATTAAGCTTCTTTGGACAAACAGTTGAAACACAAGTAATGCTATTCAAAAAGTCATTAACAAGGTTCTGATGAGAAGTGAGCTGTTTGGCCTCAGTGATTTCCTTGGGAAGAGCCAGAGACTGTGGCACTGGTTGGTGAAACTGTGTGTGAGGTATGTGTGGGAATGAGAAGACAAACTAGAGATGCTTATACCACACACTGACAGAAGCCTTAACAGCTTGACCCTGAGAAATCACTTAGATGATTTCTAAGTGGAGAGAGAGAGAGAGAGAGAGAGAGAGATTTTGGATCCAACATCCAACACTGGCCAAATGAACCATGACTCTTTCATATTAAAAAAAATAAGAATTGTTATCCTCTGTAAATAATTAACAGTGAATGAAACCTCCTGACCAGCCCATTTTCAATGTCTTTTCCTACAGAAGCATCCTACAGAACAACCAGCTAGGCCAAAAGTGGATAACACTGCAAATAGCCCAGTCCTTTGCTAGGAGTAGTGCAGAAACCCGAAGCAGGAAGGTTTATTCCTATAGCATCTGCTAGTCCTATGCACTGATGGTGCTTGATAAGATACTGTTCCTTCAGTCTAAGAGTCACTCAGCATAAAAGAACTAGGGGACAACTGACACTATCAACACACTTGTAGTGTTTTACACTTTGTTATTAGCTTACAGTGTTTCTAGGATGCCTCAGTGCTTATAAAAATTCTCATCTGAAACAAGGGAAAGTGCATTTCTGTGCTACTGAAGCAAATGGCAGATGAAGTTGAGGGCCAGTGAAGTGGCAGATCTCTAACAGCTGGGGAAAACTCTGGGATGGCAGCTGGGAGCCACGAGAGGCATCAGCTCCAGGCTCCTGCAGGAGTCAGAACTCAGCAGAGCCAGGAGCTGGGGCTCACGCAGAAATGAGATGTTGCTCAAATGGCATATTGCTTCTCAACAAAACGATGTCTCCTGGCCAACACTAAGTTCTTGTTAGCATGTTTAATCTCCTGTTTGGGAATGAAAAATACAGTTTGTAGTATCACAATAGACAAGTTGCTTGCCCCTGTCCTACATCTGATTTACTAGAAACATACTTCAAGAGTTTTGATGTCCTAAGATTGGTTCCCTTTAGCTGCAGTGCATTGAAATTTTTACACTTTTTCACAAATTTTCATGACCGGGACAGGTTAAACTTTAAATAGATTCTTATCAGTAGTATTTTATATGTGTATGCATATACATATTATATTATATATGTGTGTGTGTGTATACTTTTTATTTATATATATATGTATATATATTTGTATGTATAGTTACATGTGCATATTATATATATAATGTGTATATTCATACATATACATATACAACAGCCTATTGCTTTCAAATGCCAATGAAAAATCAACACTGGTATGATACAGTGAATTTAATTATCTCTAAACTCTGTGTTACAGGGATATCAAGGATTGCCTGGGAATTCTGGACTAAAGGTATCTTTTTTTTTTTTCTCAGCAGTTCTGAGGTTTTCACATAAGTTACCTTAAATAAGCTGTGTTTTACTGCTTTGTGCTTATGCCAATGTAACTCAGTTGTAGCTAATAGAAATTCATCATTCTAAAAATGGCAGATTTTGTGCTCTGCGTTTCTTTTTAAAAATGGGACTAATTTTTGTAGGTAACTTTCCATACGTTGAGCACATTTTCTTGACCTTTTGTGAAGAAAAGTAGGATTTGGGCTTGTTAAAGGAGTTTTGTTACTGTGTGCACCATAAGTGGTAATCTACTGAAGCCTTGCATCTGCAATACTCCTCCCTCTAGCCACAGAGCACTAGATAAAAATGGGACAGGTGTTTTGCTAGGGGTAACAATCAGATGCTGGTTGCTAGATGAAGGAGCAACTTTCACAAAGACATAGAGAAGGAAGCCCCAGATTTCCTACATGAGTGATAACTTGAGGGAAAGAGCCCAGATTGAAATGATTTTTGGGGAACCCCCCTGTTAATCATTTGCCTTTGTCCCTCCTACAGTCAGAACAGACAGTAAATTTGCTCTTTGTGCAGTCTTTTGATCAAGGTTTGTATTTACAGGCCACTTCAACCATTAAGCAAAGATAGTATTTGCAGGCAGTTTTTTTCCCTATTTCCAAATATCCAGAAGCTGCACACGCAGCCAGTGGCTTTATCCAGTCCAGAAGCTTCAGACGAGCTTCCTTATAGAGGGGAACACAGCTTCTGCCTTCCCTACAGCTGAAGCACAGGGAGGTGGGAGGTCTTGCTCTGCTGCATTGCATGACCATGTCAAATCAACTTGATTCAGACCAACCCTATGCTGATATTATGTGGACACAGGACCAAAAACCTTCAGAGAGAAAAAATAAAGAATTCTCTTAGCAGAAATCTTGCGCAAATATTGGCCTTCCTTCACTTTCAAGCACCTAAATTCTGCAAGCTCAACAATCTGTTAACATGATGTTTTATATGGAAATAGTTTTTAAAAGAGAATTAATAATTTCATGAACAGAAATAATTTAATTGGTAATTTATAAAGTAGGATAACAAGCTGGTCTCCAGCTGGATACTTCTAAATCAAGCCTAATTCATTCTGGCAATCTTTATGTAATAAGCATGTGTTTGACATATGCCAGCTATTAATATTCCTATGGGTATATTACGGATTCTAGGTTTCTTATATTGAAATGCCAAAATAAATTTAACTGGGAAAAAAATCTCTTGTCTCTCCACCTTTTTTTTTTGCAAAACAAAGTGATCTGGATTTTTGCAGCAAATCCACAACTGCTSAGAAAGGACAAATGGAAAATTTATTTCAGTTAATTTAAGCAATAAGATAATGATGGCTGAATGAAACACTAAATTTCTGTCCCATGAAAAAAATGTCAATATTTAACTTTTTTTGTCTCAACTCAGGATCACAAATTTAAAAACCAGTCTTTCCAGAAAGAGACTGAGTCTTTTTTCAAGCTGAATTTGAAGTATAAATCAAAGGAAACTCTTGATCTAGCTCTAAAAACTATGAAAATGCTGGATGATCAAAGAAATGAAGGAAAGTGCCACTTTATGATACTTAGAGCAGGACCTGGGAACTTGGTTCTTCTCCACAGCACAAATAGGGCAGAGCTGTGCAATCGGTATTATACTTTAGTTTTCGCTAATAAAGCCGCTTAAGCTGCTAATAAAGCACTTAATAGGCTCTATACCCTATGTGGATGCAGAGCTATAGCCACAGCAAAAGCAGCATGATTCTGCTGAGTGTCATGGCTTGGAGAGAATGTGGGCAAGTCGAATGTCAGATCTCTGACACAAACCTTCCTGGTGAACGACTGTTTGTGTACGGGATAAAAAAGGATCAGGAGTGCCTCAGGTTCTGCCGCTTTGCTGACACATATATTTTACTCCATAGAGGAAGAATACCTAGGACAGGTGTTTGTTCTTGTTGTTATCACTGGACATTTTCAACATCCTTGCCAGAAATTGGTTGTTAATATTTTCTCCAATATTTTTACTTGCACAGTAATTAGGGTGTGATTCTGTTTCAGTTAAATTGAATAGAAGGTTTGTTAAATAAATTGAACTGCCGGCTCTTTAATGTTCTCTTGGGAAATCAGTGTGTGGTTTGGTAAACAAGCAGATAAATCACATTTTAGAGGCAGCACACTTCTGCCACAGTAGGTATTATATAGAGAGAATACACTGCAGTCAACAACATGTTTTTGGCAGACTAGAGAGAAAAGTGCTTCCACATGTGATGTTGTAAGTTTTCTATTATCTTATGATGCCATATTAAAGTAACAGCTGCATCTCATTTTCTGTTTCCCTGGTAGGTTTTTTTTTTTTCTTTTTGTATGAGTCAATGCCTAATTTTTTGCCTGCACAGCCTTTCATATGCATTCATTTCAGTAGGGAAATACTGCCATAATTTCTTGAGAAGTTCACATTTTTATCAGAAGAGCCTGTTTTTATTTTAAATATTTTTTTTCCCAATTAACTAGGGTGAAGCTGGGGACAAAGGAATTGCATGGGAACATGGATCAAAAGGGTATAGAGGAAGGATGGCAAGTACCTTATCATAGGTCATTCTTTTATGGGTTGTTTTGTTTTTAATAGATTCCTTTTCGATGTGCTGATCGCACACTTGTATTGATTTTAAATGCTTTGTCTTTGATTTTCAAAGGCTGCTAATCTTGCCCACACTCTGTCCCTGTGTATGTCGCACTAATCAGAAGCAATAACCATTTCTGAATGTCCTACCTACTATTCCAGATCACTTTGCTTTTGTGCCTTTTACATAAAAAACTACATTAGAAGAAATTTGCTGTTGTGATGATCCCCAATTATTCCCCATTTAATTTTTTTATCCTAATTTCCCCAAGTTCTCGTGTGTTTCTTCCTTTTTTCTCCAAGTTTCCATGACTGAATATTAACTTCAGATCTCCTTTGCTGTGACAGGGAGCAGTGAGGGGCAGCTCCTCCCTATGGGAAGGAGAGCCAGGAGCCGAGGGTGGTAACAAGCCAGGCTGGGCAGTGCCCTCACCAAGAAGGGCCTGTCCCACTGCCCCAGCAAAGGAGCAGGCAGCCAGGGGAGCAGCCAGAGGCAGCCTCCAGCCCTGGGCTTCAGTGGGGATGGGGCTGGACTGAGGCTGGGGCAGCTGGCCCAAAGGTTGGGGTCTGGATCAGGTCTGGTTACCCTCATGGTAACAGGGTCTAACATGGCCCTACGAAGGCTGAGCAAAGCTGTGGTGACGGGGCCAGGCTGAGGCTGGGCTGAGCAGACGGTCTGCGGATCAGAGTCGGGATCTGCCATGGCCAGGCAGGGGCCACGATGTGGTGGGGCTGCCTGGGAGCCTCTCCCTATGGTGCCAGCGGGAAGGGGGCAGTCCCCAGCAGTGCTGGCTCTGAGCTGGCCCTGAGCCCTGGCACCACACCCCTTGTGGGGGATGCACTCAGGGCCCTGACATACTGTCAGACAAACTTTCTAGTGGGTCTTGTCTGTTCTGTGACAGGTGGCAAAAATACCACACACCACCCTGCGAGAAGACCTTAAAATGATCTTGTGGTAGGTCCTTGGGTAGATAGGATTTTGCCTCCAGATGTCACTTGGAGCTTTACCCCTGCTTGTGTGTACGTACGTACATACATACATACATACATACATAAATGTATGTATGTATGTATGTATGTATATGGATACCCATATGTTGATCTTTGTGATTAGGAGGTCTCTTGCACATTTATCTGTAAATACCTTCTGAAACAGAAATGCGTGGTCTGCAACACTCAGCTCAGAACACAGGCAAGTTGGTATTTCTCTCTTCTAACACTTTTCACTTGAGTGCTTCAAAGAACTTAACTAGCATTGATGAATCTGTCACAACTGTTCCATGACAAAAGCAGGCAGGGCAAGCATTGCTGACATTGTTTGGCCAGTTAGGCAATAAAGGTAAAAAGGAGGTAGACATGGTTTCACAGTAAGGCACAGCTTGAATTAACTCATTGCTACCAAATGTCAGAAGTCCTGCTCCCCACCTCTCACCCTTCATTTCCGCTCTATGTCTTGTCTCAGCTTTTCTGAATGTTACTGTAAGCTGATTTAACTCATCAAAAGAGCAGAACACTAACCCAACAAAAAAGGAACTTTACAAACTTCCTTTGAAGGAACAATACAGTTCCTTCAAATCTGTTATGTACTACAGATTTCTATTTGCAATAAAAGTTTACAGGCCTTCTTAGTGCCCCGTTTCATTTTGTTTCAGTATCATTTGATTTAACCCTATTGGTCAGAATATTGTTGGCAATACCAAAATAATGTAAGTTCCTCCTTTGTAATTTTTCCCTGATTATCTATGTTGTGGTGTTTGGTTCCTGTGCATGTTCTGTCTATTTTGCTACTGTCTATCTGCGTATGAGAGATATAGCCAGTGTTGTCCTTCTCTGACTCTTCATAAGTCTAACTGTCTTGCAACTTCACCACTGCAAATTAATTTTGTTCCTTGTCCTTTCTCCAATCTTCTTCTGTGTTCCTAACACTGCCAGTTCTTCCACTGCATTATGCTCAGTTGCCAGATCATTTTATCAAACCTATTAATTTAAAGTTTTCTCCTCTTTATTTGTTCTGATCTCAATATTGTTCTCCTCTGATTTTTTGCTTCCTAACTGTCCTTTTCCTTTATGGCTCAATATCCCTCAGTCCTTGATGTGTTCCATTCCCAAAATATTTCTGATGCCAGTTATGCATAGGAAATTATAATGGAATTTTCATCCATCCTACACTGAACTTGACTAGACTGTTGAGTCAGTTATCTCCTCCCTTGACGGTTGCTAGACAAATGTTCTAGTCAATATTGTAGTTATGTTCCCTGCTGTCGTCTGTGATTTTTAAATTAAATTTTCTTTCATGCTCCGGTAGGTTATTTTCTTCAACACAATTTCTGCTTTTAGCCATAATGTTGTGGCTGGAGTAATTACAAGCCAAAATGTATTTTATTCTAGCAGTGTCACATGCATTATCAAATCTTAACGGTCTGCCTAAGAATGATGTAGTAATAATATCAAATCAGTAGTGTCCGAGCAGCACAGCAGTACTTGAGTTAGTGTTGGCCCATGCTGAGCCCAAGAGGAGCTTTAAGAGGGAATATTGTATGCAGGTGATACAGGACACTGATATGCAAACTGACAGAGATGGTTACAAGCTTGCTCTGAGCACATTAGTGTAGGTTCTGCCTCTGCAGATGTGCCCAGCCAGGGGGCCCTGGACTGCAGCCAGCTCACATCCTGCTGGCTCTGAGCGCAGGTGCAGGTGGCACTAGTCAGAATTCAAACAAAACTGAAGATCATGTTCTACTCCTGGCACTATTCTTGTCCTGGTTGGGTGATGCTGAAAAAGGCACTTCCACTCTCTGCACTGCACCTTACTTGATCTTAAAAATAGGGCTAACAAGATTTAGCACTATTTTTCAAATATCTTTGTAAAACCCCTTCATAAGAACAAGGAACTCGTATTTTTTATGCCTACCGTCAATATAAACTTGGACAGATTTTTATCTGCCCCCTCTTTTCCTTTGTGCACCCATGAGGTGCAAGATGTTGCTTAGCATTATATCATTTTATATATGGCTTTTATATGCATTACTTTCCATATCTGAGATGCAAGGGAAATAAATAATTTATTAACCTGTGAAAAATTGAATTGCCCAGTATATCCAACAGAACTGGTGTTTGCCTTAGATATCTCTAGGACTGTCACTCCTGAGGTATTTGAACAAATGAGAGAGATTCTAATAGCAATAATGAATTGTGTGAGAATCAGAGACAGCAACTGCCCAGTGGGATCCAGAGTCACTGTCACTTCCTATGACTCAGTTACCCACCACCTGGTCTGCTTCTCAGAGTTTCACAACAAGAATAAGCTTCTCAATGCACTAAAAAGTATTCCTTATCAGAGATCTTCAAGTGAACAGGATATTGGCAGCGCGATGAGATTCATTGCCACGAATGGTTTCAAGAGAACTCTCCAAGGTCCTAACATGAGGAAAAATAGCTGTGGATTTTAGCCATGGGCCAGTTGAAAAGGCATCTTCTGTTAAAAAAGCAGTCATGGAGATGAGTGCAGTGGAAGTCCTTCCAGTAGTTTTTGCTTTTGGATACACACCCTATGTCTCCCAAGCTTTCCTGGTAAGAAATTTGCTAAGCTTTTCTTCTTTATGCCTAGTAGAGTTAGTTTAAAACRAGAAACCTTAAACATATTAGGTCGTACTTATCCCACACATAACGCTGTTAAGTGTAGTGACTCATCTGTATCAAACTTTGATCCAAATTCTGCGAACCACCATCTGTCAGTTAATCTTCAGTGATGCTAATGAAATATGTGGAAATACTGGAGATTTTGTAAGCATATCTTAGCAGACCATGGCAGAGATAACATGTGTGGACAATAAAATACATAGGTAACTTTATAAATGGAGGGAGGAGAAATTTTTTGCCCAGTAACCTACCTATTGCAGCATGTCTTACAACTCTAATATACTGGGACTATTCCCATCTGGTTATAAGCCTACAAGGCCCATCATGGAACAGCAGGCCATCTTTTCCTCAGCTTTCAGTAGATGGTTCATTCTGAAATAGCAAAATCTGTTTAGTAAAAATAACCTCAGTGCAACCAGCAAGCTTTATGCAGTAACTGGCCATGCTGAATAGGTGCAAATTCCACATTTTGTTGCTTGGCAAAGAAGCTAGCAAAAGAAGCTGGAACTGTGCAAAAGGCTTCTAATACAAAATATATTACTGAGAGTTAAAAAACCTTCTCGCTCTTCATATGAGGATCTCCTCAATTTTAATTTATATGAAATATGAGGAGCAAGGAATATAAAGAGAAAACTTTAAAAATGATAATGATATTGCACACTTTATGTAAAACACTACTAATGTCTGATATTGGCAGTTTTGATGCTAAGTTTTTCAAGAGCTAACTACAAGAATAGTTAAGATACTAGGAATACTCTGGTTTTCCTGTTGCCTGGACTTCATGAGTTAACTCTTGGGAGGATAAAACAGTAGTGTTTTAGCACTGGAGGTTTTTGACAATTCTTCCAATGCGCTTGGAGCATGCTCCATACCTCCTTCTTTGGCCCTGTTACTATATGTAAACGTTCTTAATAAAGATGAGAAAAAACATTGGTAAAGAACGTCCACTTTCACCACTGAGGATACTAGATACTAGGATACTAGAACTTCTCAGATGATTAAAAAACAAACCTTGGCTTCTAGGCCAGTGGGACTTGCAAGCTTTTACTGAAGCTTCTTTTCATCGTCCCTTCAGAGTGCACTTTCTTAAAAATGAATGAAATGTGAGTACACAGAGTAGTAGAGGAGTATGGTCATTTCTTCCAAGGACTGAGAGTTCTACCTTCCTGGCAAAGTATTTCAGAAGCTCTCTCTTCTTGACAGTAGCAAAAGGCTCATCTGCTGGAATTCATTTTTCTATGAAATAAGAGTTATCCTGTTAAGGTAGATGGCTCTTATCACAATGGCATTAAAATCAAGCAACCAACAAACTGCTTCTCTTGCAAATTATGAGGTGAATCAAGGGTGCTCACAGAGCAGCTAATTAAGATTCAAAGCCTATTCTAAGGTGGATTCTACCTTTGTCTTTTATATTTTAAAAGATAAAGCTCAGAATTATTAGTAGTCACATTCCCCTTAATAGGGCTTTTGTACAAGTTCTCCAAGTAGACTTTCTCCTATAAAGTGAATTGGTACATACTGAAAACTCACTGAAGTATGCATTAATTTTTGTTATTCTGCCATCTAGTTTCTGACAAGATATTATACTGTGGTCACTTGCTGTAAAGAAGAAATGTCAGAAGGGATTTCATTACTGAGATTTTTTTTTATAACTGATAATTTTATTTAATGCTGCCAAATGGCTGTACAGAAAAAATGTGATTTATGTATTAAAAATTTTGTAGGAAATCATGTAATTTCGTTTTACGTAGAAAGACTCCAAGTCAATGACATGTACTTGGCATTAAAGAATCTGTTAAAGAACAAGGATATTTTTCTATGGAAGCATGGAAAAAAGAATATGCAATAACAGTAACTTTGGGTTTGGGAGTAAATTATTCTTCTGTCTAATGAGGAATAAAAGAAAGGGTATATGAAAAAAGAATCATGAGTGTGACATGAAAAATTTTTACATTAAGTATATGGAGTTATTGATTTAGGTTTTGTTAATGTAGGCTGAAAATATAAATAATAAGTGATTTTGAAGAAATTATAACACTGCCACATAAGAAGGATTTTGAGAATTTGAAGGAGCTGTTTTTTCCCTTTCTTCCCTACTTTACAAAGTAGAACTGTTAGTTTTTAAATTTAAGTTATGATGTTTCTCTAACACACGGTTGAAACTCACAGTGTAATGCCCAAGATTATTTTAGCCTATTATTTTTGATTCTGACTTGAATAATTAAATAATTGTTTCTGGGACAAATACTTCCACATCATGCATAGTGTAAGTAAGAGACTGTATTAGATGCAGTGGGACTTCATGTGAAAAACCCCAAAGGGATACTGACTGTGTTTCTCTTTAGGACTGACTGACTTAGTCCCATTCCTGTGGTTTCTATTGCAGCTGAGTTTTTTGGAAAGGAAGCCTCTTCCTTTTCCTCAGGTGTCATGCTGAACGCAGAGATTTACAGATGTGAGACTGAAGCCTACTGAATGTCTCTGGTCTTGTGCATACGTCTTGCTCACAAGAGCAAGCCCAGCAGGATCTGACCTGCCAATTCTTTCAGATTCACTGTGCATAGCTTCATGTGTATGCTGGACTTCATTGGCAGACTTCATGACAGTTTATTCACACTTTAGTAATATATATAAATGTATGGAAGCAATGCATATTTATAAAGGTATATATCTAAACATATGTATGGATGTTTATGAAATATGTAAGATTTTTCCCATAATTTGACTTCCTTTTTGTGTCATTGGTAGCTTTTTGATTTTCTTTTTAGGAAGAAACAACTGTATTAGAATCCAAGTATTGAAGCAATATTTTAAAAGAGGACTGGAAATCTGACATCACAAACTCTTAGTAGTGTTTCACATAGGTCCCAACTTTGTAAGGGCTCTCTGCATTTTAAAGGCACAGCCATCAGCTCAGATTGCTTAGTTCGCCTTTACTTTTGATAATTTTTTTTTACCTGAAGCTATTGCCAGAAATTTTGACTGTGTTACAATATTTTCTATATGACAATCTTTCTGTCTCATGCATTTTTCCACTTTGAGAATGCAGAATTTCCATTGGGCTCTGTCAGCTGAGGACCTAACATAGACACAGACAGATCTGAAGTCTTCTGCTAGTTTCAAAACTAGGGAATTTGCAGGAGCCCTGGCACTTTGCACTGAGGAAATCATACAAAATTGCTTTTGGTTATATGTAATTCAGATGGGACTTTTGGTTTTGTGCATGTATGTTAATACTAGAAAAATGATTTAATCTCATTTTAGGTCATAGTTAGGAACAAGTCCATATAAGATTACCAGAACTGAGATATACACTAACTGTCCATAGTGCATGCCTCCATAAATGGGGCTTCTGGGCCAATTTTGTTCACTAAACTTATGCTTCACCAGTGGCAAGAAGCCATGGAGTATGTACTCTAGCAGTTCTGACCTGTCATCTTTATTTTTTGTTTCTAGGTGGATGATTCTGGCTTGTTTCAGGTGCTAAATATTCGTGTTTGGCCTCAAAACGAAACCTTACAAAGATTTAATCACTGCACTCTGTGCTATGGTAAGACCTATATAATATTTTAAATTCTCAATAAAGGAGAAATACAGTATTATTTAGAGTTCCCCGGTGAAGAACAATGAGATAAGAGAAAAGGCTGAGGTTTTCCTCTGGCTCTACAAAACCCTAAGACAATTATTTGCCCTTCTTTCTTACTGGTATGTTGAATTCCCTAAATAGTCTACGTTTCCTGTGAATACTATATTTCATTATTATTTACAGGCAACCTGTCATCTGCATTATCATGGCTGCCAAATCCATTTCAAGGGAAAATACTTAAATTGGAAGAACATGTTTTTCTGCTTTAAACTTCATCAGATGTGTTGTTAAACAGCTGGAGCCATTTCGTCAGCCTTAACTCTTTAGGAGCTTCTGCCTAGGATGAAGATCTGCTTTCCCATTCAGGGAATTTGAGTCCTTGTCTGACCAGAATGCCTTGTTGAAAAAAATGCATTTGTTTTAATAGCATCCTAAAAGCGATGTTAATTAAATGTAACAGAGCAAGATTACCAATTGCCCTCAGTTTTAATACCCTGCATTAAAAAGTTGACTAATCTTTAAGAGAGTGTAGCAGTGGTAATCGGTGCTCTCTTCTGTGAAACAAATAATCTTCCCAGACTGGTGAGGAGAGGTGACAGGGCTAGAGCCTACATCTGTCTTTTCATCCTTTTCCCCATTCTTCTTAGGATGATTCTTTATGGTCTTTCCATCAATACGTAAAGCTGCAGAGATCCTCTGTGTATTCCTCCTGGAACACACCGTCGTCCAAAAGATATCTGAGATGCAAGGGAAATAAATAATTTATTAACCTGTTTCTTTTATTTTCCTAGGAAAATTGAAATGCCCAACATATATATATCCATATATACATATATATCCAACAGAACTGGTGTTTGCCTTAGACATCTCTAGGACTGTCACTCCAGCAGGACTCACACCAGAACAGTGCTGCACAAGGACTGTGAGGCCTGTTTTCACCCTTCTGAGACCTGTGTTCAGGTCATGAAGGGAAACATGAAGGCAAGAGTGGCTCCAGGCCATTATCTCCAGCATTTCCTAAAGTGTAATAAAGAGGAACCTCAAAGTTTCTAAAGTTTTCCTGGCTTGTACTACTGTATAGATCATAAGAAACACTGTTATGCAGGCAGGCACAATGTCGGCTTATATCTACTTGTTACGGCAGCCTTAGCATGATCCTAGAACAGAATTTGAAATCCTACATTAGAAAAAATGGTGGTATTAATGAGCATAACCAAAGCTTCTGACATTCATTTCTCCTGCTCTTGGAATGCTGTAATTTGAAGATAATGATTTAATTTTTAGATCAAAGCACATGGAATAGCTAAAGCAAAACGACAGCAACAACAAAAAAGCCAAACCAAAACAACAGTCCATGTTGTGATACAAAACACAATACTGTGTAACCTGAATCCTTGGAGATGTCCTGCTGTGGACAGTTCCTTTTTCTCATACGCAGCTATACGTTGTCTTTTCAGCACAACTTCTTGCAGCTAACAAAAAGCTTTTACTAGGCTGGAATTGGTTCTGCTGCTTTATAACACAGAATGAGAATGATTAGTAAAACCAAAGAGAAAGTGTGTGTGTGTTGGGGGGGGGGGCAGAGTCCTTCCATGCAAATCCTAGCTCTGTGCTTCCTTATGTGAACCTTTATAATCCAGAGGGCCTCAGCTTTAATGTGTTTCTTTATTTTTTTGCCTCAATTTCCTACATGAACTGGTCAGTTATGTCAAGTATTCTTGCTTCTTTTAGCTTGACTTGCTGTCAGCTGAATGCAATGCACTATGAAAACACCTGCTTGAACTGCTGCATACATACACACACACACGCGCGCGCGCATGCATGCACACATCTATTTCTATTTCTAATTTCTAATTTCTATTTCATTTTCAATTTCTACTTCTATTTCTATTTCTATTTCTGTATCTCTGCATCTGGATCTGGATCTGTATTTGTTTTCACAGTGGGGCATACGGGTTGTTAATCCCTCCATCCCCTGCAAAATATCCCTCCAAGCTCCCCTCTTTTGGGGGACAGACAACTGCCCAACTTGCTTATAGTTCAGACTGATCTGGATTGTTCTGCCAGCAAGTCCTTGGGGAATGGGCTGATCAGGTTCACTAATGGTCAGGCTTCTCATGGCATTTGCTTACCTAACACAATCAGAACACACGTCTTAAATATTTTATCAGCTTTGAGGGGTCATTTTGAAACATGGCATTGTGTTGCACTGGAGAATATAGCAGGCTGGAGGAAAAATGGTGCTCAGGAGTGCTGCAGAAAGAGCATTTTAAGCAAATGACAAGCACCAGTGCTTTGCTTATACACGGCTAAAACAAACGTTCCTATTGCAACAGGACAGGTCAGAGACAACAAGAAGTTAAGCCACTTGCAATAACAAAGCAGACCAAAGAATTCAGCATATGGCCCCAAACCCTCACTTGCTTGCTCTAATCTGAAGGGTGGTGGTGGTGAACTTTAATTCCTCCTTTCCCACTCATCCTTTCTTAGTGATTTGACTCTCTTTAAACTAATTCTTAGGAAGTTTTGTTTTTCTCTTGTGATTATTGCCTGTGGGCCGGGCTCTCAAATGAGTGTGACTAAAACCTTTCCATAAAGAAAATGGGTGCAATATGGGAATTCTGGGGATAGTCCCAAGGCTGGAGTCTCCCATAGTGGGGCCTCAGTAGCCAGTAGCTACTGGTGTGAGGAAAGCTTGTTTTCCCTCTGAATTGACCCACTACCTTTGCATTTCCTTCAGCTGGGCAGCCTTACCTCTAGGATAGACAGGAAGAGTCAAAAGCTGGGTCTCGACTGCAGCACTTTGCTAGAGCTGAGCGTGGCCAGGGTTGGTGCTGGGGGGAGCATAACTGACCCGACCATTTTGTAGCCTGTCCCAGCTCCTGTGTGCAGGAGGATTCCCCAGGAAGGAAAAACAGGCTGGCTCTGGCCCTTTTATGCTGTCTGAGAGTCGACATGCTATCAGAGCCCTTTGCATCCTGAAGGCTGTTCAGCGTTCCCTCTACCCCATACCTGCTGCACACCTTTAATGAAACAAGGCTAGAAATGTATGACAGGGAGTGTGTCCACAAGGAACCTCTATACTTACCCAAGCAGCTCAGGTGGTGCTGCACCAGTTTAACGTAATCTATTTCTGTGTCCGGCTGAGGCCTCATACTAGCTAGAGCTAGCTCGTAAGTGTGAGCATCTAGCTCATACTCCTCCTCTCAAGCCAAGTAGCACTGTGTACCCTGGGCCTGAGCTCATGTTAGTCATGCTGGGTCATCATAGCTTCAGATGTTGTAGCCCAGTATTAAGAAAAAGAAAATCAGCCCAAACCCAGCAAAATGTATTAATTTCTGCCTGCTTCTTCATGCCCCTACTGAAAGAACTATCTAGCACAAGTCTCCTTGCAGTTTCTCAGCTCTTGCCTCTATTTACCTCTGGATTCCTTGGGGCTCAGTTCTCCTCCCCTCCAACCCCACCCCCACCCCACCCCCCAACACACGCATTTTTTTGAGGTGTTGTCTGCTTTCTCCAAGTTGCTGTTGCTGTTGATCTGGTTTATGCTGTCTGCTTTGTGCCAATGCATTTGGATATGCAGGGCGCCCTCTGTGCAAGCTAAATCATCTCCACCCAAAGTCCCTGCAGTATGTTACCATTAGTCTTGCATCCCCTTAGAGCAAGAAGCCTCAGTTTGGGAGAAAGCTGGGGGCATGCTGAGAGGCAGGGAGGGCCCAGCCAAAGTACAAGGGGGCTGGTTTGGCAGGGAGAAAGAGTCTCTCTGCAGCACTGGTCTGACTAGTGTAAATGAGAGCAACCTTCTGGCAGATCCAATGTGCTCTCGGTTCAGCTTAGTCCTGGCTGCTTCCCCCCAAAGGACAGGGGAAGGAGTATGCGCTCACTAATTTTTTCTCTAATAATAACTTTGTTATGATGTCTGCTGCCCTGAGAGAGCAATAGTAACAGTGGATTGCTTGGAAGAGGAACAAATATCGCAATCAGGTTTGGGAAACCATGAATCAGCTGTTAAGGGCAGTGTTACCTCAGCATGAATACATGTTGCTTAGCTCATACTGTCAGGTGTAAATATAACTGTTCGGACAATAAAACAGTCTTGTGATATGCTTTCATGAGAGGCATCTATTTTTACAGACATGATGATCCTTTTTCAGTATTTGGTCATAGAACGAGAGCCCTGCCGTATAAACACAGGCTAAGCTGCAGCATGACAGCCTTACTTTAAAGGCAATACAGAAGTATCCTGCCTCAGAATGGCTCCAGCCTGGGGAAATGGCTGCAGCATCCCCTTAAGAAGGGAGCCATATATATCTGCTACCCCATCTCCCAGCTTTTACAAAGGGAGAGTGAGAGTAGTTGCATGGCTCTGCCTTTTTCCTACCCATTTTAGGAGGGCGAATGCTTTTGGCCAGATTTAGCCTTCTGCAAAGCCGGGATGGGGGGGAAGCAGAAACTGTGCCCATGCCAGGGCCTCCAAGGGAAAAGCACTGTCGTGTCACCTGGGGCTGCCTCCTGGAGTGCGACACAGGGGCTGAGCTCTTGCAGGCATGCTTGTCCCCATAGCAAAAGTTGCACTTTTCAGGTCTTGAATCTGGTCAGGTCAGGCAATCGCTCTGTGACTGCCAGCAAGGTCATAAAGCTGCATTAATCTAAGGCTGGCTTTCCTACTGGAGAGATGGGCTCATCCCGACTAACTTTAGATTACAGTTTACACATTATTGTGTCAAGGTCTGCATTTGACCAATTTATAGTGAGAAATGAGGTTGGCAAGATAACAGGGGCATCACAATTAGAGCTAATTAGCCCAGCAGGAAATCCATTTCCAGGCAGCTTTTGGCAAGAGGCACTCTGTCACACGCAAAATTTGACCTAAAAATTAAATCATTAGAATTAAAGTTCAAGACAGTTTTCAGAATGCTGAACATGGAGGGTAAGGAAGTGATTGCTTTGACTTTGTTTTGCCCAAATGTTGGCTTGCCTTAAGAAGCAAAGGTATTATGTATTATCATTCACCTTGCGTATATGCAAACTGCAATGACAGAGTGTGTGACAGAATATGTAGAAGGCGTGTTGCAATAGTCATATTACTTTGGTAATATCTACCAAAATCCTTTTCCAGTTCTCTGGATGAGACTAACACAGAATAAGAATTTTAAAATGACTGTCCTGGGAAAACAAAATGCTGAGATTTAAAACAGGAATTCATGTAGTTAATTTACTATACAAATGAGTTTTAATAATGTTTCCTCTGATATGGTGGCTACTGATTTTTGGATGTAAGAGCAAACTACAATTCAATACATGTACAAAAATTTATTTTTGACTTTAGGAGCTATATTGGAAATGTTAATTTATGAAAACATTTATTTAAGTTAGAAAGCTATATGGCAAATGGACAAATATGAAGAATACTTTCTAAGTGACAGCTGGTCTGGAAACACAGGAAGAGTGGAAAGTGTCTTCTTTGCAAGGACTGCCTTACAAGGCATGTACATTACCTATACTATACCTAGGAGTGAGTGATTATTTGTGTTAGAAATATTTGTTTATTATGGAATGTGACAGGGCAGAGAATCAATTGCAAACAGCTATATGAGTGACTCTTCACTTTACAGGCATTTTTACTCTCTTTAGAGGATTTTTTTGGAACATGAACAGGGGGACTATTGCCGCTTGATTTCATGTGCTTATGAGAAATATTAGCGGTACATATATGCTCAAATGCTAAGCTTGTTTTCAAATAAAGGTAATACAGGAGAAATAAGCTTTCAGTCCTCAAAGAACCAGATCCAGGCACCTGTGAGCAGTAAAATGTGAAAGTTCAGGAAAGAATGGTGCACACAAAAAAAAGAACTCACATCCACCTGAGCATGGGATGTGAGACCTTTCAAAGAACTGTTAGCAGCATTTCATGTGCCTGGGAGCTGGGCTTCTGTGACACTGCTGGCTTTCCATACTATTCCTTAGCTGGACTGCTTGTTTGCAAGGCTACTGGTAGGCACATCAGAAAAGTGTTCTTCAGTTCCCATGCGATGCTGATGCAAAAGAAGTCTCTGATGCTGCTCAGCTTTAAGCACTCTTACAGCTAAGAGATGTGAAGAAGCAGCAATGAGCCAAAAACTGAGCTTTCACACATGCTGGTTTGTTATCTGTGAGCCAGAGAGGAGCAGAAAGCAGGAAAATCGAGATACCTTATTCAAAAATAACTAGAGAAGCTGGCTGAGAGTTCTTGTTTCCGTTTTCTTATGTTTAGAAACATCATCTCTTGTTTGTAACTGCCGTGTTGTCAGTTTTCTGTAGCAGCAGTTCACACGTAAGTTGCCTTGGATCATGGCTGATAGTAGCAGTATCACCGAGTTGTAACAATCAATGTGGTTTTTCATTCCTACTGAAGCTTGATGTATTTTCTCAAGAGCGGTGTACATTCCGTTGCTTTTCTGCACATGTAATAAGCAGAGGCATTTCTAAACTTCACTCACATTTTTTCATTATACATAAATAATTTTTTAAAACTTTTTTTTCAGGAGAAGTGACTGCAGGCAGAACATTGTTCAGATACTAAAAAAAATTATGTATTGTCCTTGTTCTGTGTATTAGGAGGTTGCAGTTCTCTTAAATGGTATCTTTTGAGGGGGCAAAAACACCCCAGTATTTATTCTTTTTTTCAGCATAATACATTGTAATTTCAGCCTATCCACATTTCTTTTATGATTAGGCCTTCCATTCTGTCAGCAGGCTGTGAGGAATTTTCTTAAGGAAGTCAGGTCTCTTTTGTTTTAGAAGGAGCTGCCTGTGAAAGTTTTATCATCACATGTCCTGATCATGTCCTGTGTTTATCCCTAGCTTTGAAAAACAGGAGATGCCTGCAGACCATGCCATCATAGAGGCTACTCCATCCACTCCTCAGTGATACCCAAGAGGAATGTTGCAGGCTGATAGAAAATATACTCCTTCATAAGCAAGAGCTCCCACCAAGGAGAAACAAAACTGGGATAACTAGAATTTCAAGGCACAGTTTTCAGAAGTGTAAAGCCCTTCAGCCCAGCTGAAGGCAAAGGGGACTGTGGGTGAACGTGGTATATGTGTTTGATAGAAAAAAGCAAGAAGGGCAGGCAGTAATACCACTTCACCAACCAGCCATGGGTCATCCTAAGTCATCTTTTCAATACCAATCTGAAGGAGGGTGCTCTCTTCTCCTCCCTTGCCCCTGCTTCAGGCCGATCTTTTCACTGCTTTCTCCTTCTCTATTTACAAATGAATGATTCTCATAGACCTCTGTCCATTTTCTGGCAAAAGCCTCTCTAAAGTGAATGGAAAGCCTGCTGCCTTCTCTACTTACCCAATGTCTCTTCCCAGCTAGTCTTACAGCAAAGAGTTGCCTTTTGTCTTCTCTGAGTTCCATGCTCCATGCTGCTTCCTAGTTTGAAGTGAAGACAAACAGAGCTTCAGAGTAGATATCAGAATAGACAGTAGGTTCTTAGCTAACAGGAGCAGACCTTGCTGTCGAAAAAGTCCTGTAAATCATTCTTAATTTTCTTTTTAATTGAGTTTCTTGAGGATAGGGGTTTAGGGTTTTTGCTATGAGGCAGATCTGCCAGATGTTAAGTCATGCTTCATAGCTGTTTCATGAATGCTTTCTAGCTTTAATGTTCTTCTGGAGGAGTGAATACCCACCCCAGACAGCATGTGTAAGAAGAAACTCATCAGTATCATGAAGAGGGGAAATGGCTCTCCCATGCAATTTTCTGCTATCCACTGTCCCTTAAGAGTGCATTAGCAATGTTTGCTGAAACCCTGATCTGGTGGTGGCTTATTTAAAAATTGTCTGTTTTACCAGTAGTTGCCATGAAAAATTATAATGAATACGAAGAGACACACTGTTGTTCAGTGGGAGGCCACATTCAGGGATTTCAGGTCCTTCAGAAGGAGATTATTTAGAGTATAGAGACCCTCTATACCCACCTCAGACTAGAGATGAAATGAAGATGGAGTTTATGGATCCTCCAGTTTCCATATCCTTGTCTTCTTCCTTTTTCTTTCTCTCCAATATCCTTGAGAGGGGAAAATGGTGTGTGTTTTGGCATTATCGACTACAAAGCTCCACAGCAATGAGAGAGTCCTGCAGGAGGGCTCAGTAAGTCTGTAGGCTTAAGTATCTGAGCTGGGAAAGGATTTCCTTAGGTAAATACTTGCTATCTTAAATACGAGCATGCAGACAATGGAGAGAAATGAGCAGAAGAAATTAATTCCTGCCTTCATAAGGAGATGTTTTTGTTTGTTTTGCTTTTCAGATGTTTGGAAAAGGGAAACATTCACTCCCATAAAAAGAACACAGTTACTTGAAGACAAACAGAAACAGCCCATGATTTTAGCTGCAGAAACAGGATAGTTGCTGAATTCCAGACCTAGAAGGCCTGAAAATGATTATGTTGTGGTCACTAAACTGAGAATTTACACATGTGCTTTGGGAGGAAAAAAAATGTTTTTCCCTAACTGTGATAATGAGAATTTTCCCCAGCTCTCAGATGTAACTGTCAGGTTCCCTTCATGAAACGTGCGCCTCATTGGCAGCTCTGGTAGAAGCTCTTACATATACATAAAAAGGTATCTCCCTAAAGTCAGCCCTGTTTCAGGTCACAGACATGCAACAGCAAGTGTGGTGGGTCACTTGTCACTGTGCCACCATAGTGAGCTTTCAGTGCTGTTTTATTCTGGGTAGACTCTTACATTTAATTTCTCAGCAGAGTATTTGAATCCCCTGCAAATAGGATGTATACCTAACAAGCACAGCTAGGCGACTAGTATCTGCCTCATATTGTTCATTCTTCCTTCACATTGTACTACAAAAGGTTTTCAAATCACAGGTGGCTTCATGCCTGCCTTATGCTGCATTGCAATGTGTCGCATTAATCCAAGAACAAAAGCGTGCATAGCTGCACTGTTTGTTAGCCTGGGACAGGATTTGTCCTCTAGCCAATTACACAACAAGGATAAGGTAATAGAGTATTAAGAAGTAGCTCTGGGATGAGCAAGATGGAACTTTTATTGTGCTAGATGTGGTATCTTTGTGAGAAGATACAAAAAAAACCCAAAACACTGGAAAACATGACTTTTATTGCCTAATATGAGAAAGCTTGTGCTTACAATTTTGATATTTGCAGGGCCTATTTCTTCTTTTTCCTTGCATTGGTTTCAGGAAGATAATTCCAGCGACATGAAATGTTGACTGACTCTCTCAACTTGTCAAGCCTATTTTCCAAATTATTTGTATGTGCTATGTACCAGCAGCCTGCTAATAATCCTAACTCCTTCCTGTTCTTTCTACAAAACTCCGGTTGTTTCCCCTCCCACTTGCTGATCTCTTTCCAGTGTGTCCCATTGTATCTGCAGCCCAAGAGGAAATGGGTGCTGTGGCTGTGTCCATGTGATGTGTCTCCTGAACATTTATAAGTTAYCTTTTTATTAAAAGATGAAGGTTTACAAATTTTGCAAGTCAAGTAACCTGTCTCCTCAAGGTGATTGCCATTTCATTCTGCCCTGTGTCTTTCAAAAAGCTGACTTTTAAAAATAGAGTCTCTTCAAAATTTGCTTTTACAAATCATCCAGGAGAGTTTCCTGATTTTACACATGATCTTCATGTGTCCTTTCACTTCTGCTACTGTTTTATCCTGATTTTATTTCATTTTCAGATACTAAGGCGCTCTTGCAATTTTTGTTTGAAAAATCCTACTGCTAAAACCATGCATAAATAAAAATATTAAAAAGAAGGATTTTTTTAAATGTTGTTTGAAATAAAAGTCTTTGCATATCTTCCTCAAAATTGCAAGAAGTAGTAATAAAGATGGATATGGCCAAACCAGATTAGCAGGAAACTCAAGGGAATAAAGAAGAGAAGACTGAACTCCATCCTGACGGCTGCTGCTGGCAATGAGCCTAGCAATGAAGATCTCTGTTTAAGGGAGAGGAAAGAGTATCTGTAGGGACTTGGAAGCTTTTGAAAGATGCGTAGCTCAATTTTGGGTGGTTATTCTGGTAGACAAGCAGTGGAGATGCCTTTAAAAGAATGTGAGTCTCTCCGCAACTTTGGAGGGGATGAAGTTTAGAACTTACAAGCATCCTCCTTTTATCTGGTAAGCATCACAGTTTGTCTTCCATTTATCTTGTCTGAAATCTTACTCTCCTGTTAGTGATATCCTGATTTTTCCTTAAAAATGTCTTGACTATTTGATTTTTCTAGATGGATAACGATACAGATCTCCTGATGTAATCTTTCTCTCTCCTCTGCCTTTATAGCCTTGCATCCTTTAGATCTATGTATACATATTCAAACTGGCATTTTTATGCTCTGGATTTCTTTAGTGAGCAATCATATTTTTATAATTCGTATTTTTATAGTAGAGATATTGCATTCCCAGGAAATTACTGATTTGTTGTCATCAGTGAGTGCACTAATGCAGCTCAACACTTTAAAATATTCACTGAAAAGCAATAGGAATCCTCCTTTTACTTGACAAGGTAATGAAATCCAAAAGATGTCAAGAAGTCAGATGTAGATTCTTGAGATAAATACTGATTTATGGTGTCTTGGTGGGGTCAAAAGTGAAAGCCTAGTGGAATCTTGCAGTGTCATTAGTTTCAACAATTTTTAGAGGCCCTGTGATTAATATCTCTCAGATCCATATGTTATATATATAGCATATATCATTTTAATTATAGCAGAATAATTTGGCCCCAATAAGCACACAGAAAGATTTTTTTGCTGTTTGATAAGTGGATGTCTTTGCATAATGATTAGTATATTCCTTAAAACTGTAAGGAGATTTAATAATAAAATCTGGGAGGAGTGTTTCCCTTCAGTACTGCCTAAAATTTTAGAAGGGTGAAAAATGGATTTGCACTGAGCTGAAAATTTTTAATATCTGTTTTAATAATCTGTTTTAATTGAATTGAAACAGAAATTTCTGGTTTTATTTTAGCCAGAGAAGAAGAAGCAGAAACTTCTCATGAAAAACACTTTTATGTTAAAAAAATTTTGAATGAAACATCCATTAATTTTAAAATCTTTCTCCACCCCTCTTCCAGTGTGCTTTCTTTTTATCTAAAACTATTTTCTAAATTCAACATATATTGACAAATAGTTTCAGTCTCACTAAAACTCCATTTTTGGCAAAGCCACTGCTCCCCAGTTAAATGCCACCCCTCTGTCAACTCCTGAGATATCTTTGAACAGGCAGAGAGATGCTGCCACATGGGACTGGAGGGCACCAGCTTCAGGCACATCCTCTTCCTGGTGGATCACCAGGACCTCTGGGTTTGTCTGTATGGTTTTGCAGTTGAACACTTGATCCTCCCTCATGCCTGCCCATGAGCAAATCTTGCATGTACCTGCACATGGCACATGCTAGCCCTTGCCACATGCTTACAGCCAAGTGCCAAGAGGAATCTCACAGCTGAGCGCTGAAGGGTTTCTAAACCCCTGGAAGCCCCCCAAAATGTTGCATGCTTATCAGTGGTGAGAATAAGTAAAGTTAACCTGGCTGACTTTATTCCAAAGTGTATCCAAAGTGCTCACACAGTCCATTGCCGCTAGAAGTAGTCTAGAAAGCTGCCATCTCTTGGGTGTTTGCTATGGTATCTCAGTCATCTCTATCAACTCTGTCCTCAGGCAGTCTAGAAGCCTTGCATGGTCTGGTTACAGCTCTCAGAAAGGCAGCAATAGCTTCTTGCTGAAAGGGAGCAAGCAAAAGCTTCTTGAGCCTTCTTTCAGCCATGCATTTCTGGAAGAAAGCCTGGTCTGCTCCCTGTGCGTCCATACATCAAGAGTGGCAGGCTCAATCACAGGTGAGGATGCTGGCGCACTGCCCCTGTTGCCCTCAGCAGGAGCATCACTCCACACCTGAGCAGATGCAATGTGGCTACTTCAGTACAGATTCAGGGCACATGAATGTGCTGATGACAACATATGGACACATGATTTAGTAGCCTACATTATCATATTTGTCCTGGTCCTGACAGGGGAGAAGATAACTCCTGAGCGTGTGTGGGGATGATGGAGTGGTTACAGTTACGTTCATTGTCCCTTCTAACCTCTCAAACTCTCAGGGGGCTCCAGGGGCCAGCAGCTCCCTGGGGGTTGGGGGCCAGGAGCTATGGGGATTCCCAGTGGTGACAGGGCTGGGTCTTGCAGCCAGGTCCTGTCCCACTACCCCATGAGAGAGCAGAGCAGCTGGGGCGGCCAGGAGCAGTCCCAGGCATTGGGTATCTTGGCAGGGCCATGGCTGGGCTGGGGCTGGGCCAGGCTGAGGCTGGGCCAGGGTCAGAGACAGGGTCGGGGTCAGGATCAGCAGGGCTGGAGACTGGCACCACCACAGCATTGCTGTGGGCTGAGCAGGCTGGGGAAGGCCCGGGGGGGTGGGCAGGGACAGTGAGACCTGTGGGTGCCCTCAGAGGCCAGACACTTTCATAGGAGCACTTCTGGAGAAGGAATAGTTTGTTCCCTGAGCGTACGTTTTGTTCTGTGGCAGAGGATAAATATTGTAGCTGATTGTTAACTATTGTTTTGGACATTGTTTCTCTTTCCCTGAAAAATCTCCCCAAATTTCTCTTCCTTCCATCAGCGCAGCCAGCAGAGCTGTTTTGTGGCGAGCAGAGTCCTGCAGTCAGGTTACTGCCTCGTGCTGTAACTCCTGTGGGGAGTATGTCCTACCTGATGTGCTCCTAGTTAAAAACTGTGCAGGCCATAGTAACATCAAGCTTAACTGACTGTTTGAGGTCTTTTTCTTTTTTTTTTTGGTTTTAAACTGTGTTTTAGCCATCTTGTTCCTTTTCCAAATTAGTTTGTTTATGTCTGGCAGCATCCATTTAATTAAACAGTCCTCTGCAACGGTTAGATCACCACTTTGAACTAATCATCATGAACTCCTATGTTCATCTTAAACATTATTTTAGAGCAATAAAGGATCAGGATCATGTGAAAAGATATGTAGCAATGGGCACAGACTGAAATACAGGAAATTCCATTTAAGCATAAGAAACAAATTTTTTACTGTAAGAGTGATTAAATACTGGAACAGGTTGTCCAGGGAGGTTGTGGAGTCTTCATCCCTGGAGATATTCAAAACCTGACTGGATGTGGTCCTGACCTGCCCCTGCTTTGAGCAGGTGGTTTGGACTAGATGATCCCCAGAGGTGCCTTCCAATCTCACCTATTTTGTGCTTCTGTGATAGTTTCAAATCACCCGAGAAGTGAGTTCATGCATGATTCAGCAACTTCCTTTCTCTAAAACAAGAACAACACCTTATGATGGAAGTGTTGCAATTGGCATATTCAGATAATTAGAATTACTCAAACCTACAGTGAATTTCCAAAATGTCCCAGGATTAGCAAAATGAATTTGTTTCATATACTTTTCTCATTGTAAATTTAATGGGACAGTGGTTAGCAAGTGTGAAACATTATGCCATGTTATCAAGTAATTTCCCTAAATTCCTCTCAGACAAGTAATCTGGTCTTTTTTTCCTACCAAACAGAGCTTACAAACTGAATGCACATAATTGGTCTACTTTTGTTTTCAGTTTTTACTTTCTTCTGTCTGGATTATTTAAAGAAAGGTAACAAAAGCTGAGGATAGCTTAAAATACACTCAAGAATAATTCTGATCAGCTTTAAGTCAGTCTGACATTTGAACAGAGCTCAAAAATAGAGCTAGTTCTAGCCTGTGACTTGCTATCTTTTGCTCTTGAGAGTCTCATACAATCTCCTAGCTGATCTTTTTTTCCTTTAAAACATGAGAATGTCAGAAATACCATCTCGGATCACTAGCAATCTATCTGGCTGAGTGGTCTGTGAGTGACAGTGAGCAATTAAGAGTACATGGGGAAAGACTGTAAAAGGATGTATTGAGTGAGCCTTTCCATAGGATATCTTCCCAGTCCCTGGTAATCAGTGCTGAAGGGACTTTCTTTTGCAATTAAGGGATCTGAGGTATGTCAGATAAAGTGCTGTGTGCATTAGATACTGCTTGAGGGAAAAGCTGGATCTGCATTCAGCTGATAAAAAGCAATAGCCATGCAGTCTCATATATACGAAGGTGGTCTCTGCCAAACCCGGCTGCTTACCTCCTCAGTGCTCTATTTCAGTGATTGAAAAGTTAAGAGCTTTCTAGAAGTTGTGCAGAACAAGATACTGGTATTGTGCTACTGCGACTGTGATACTGAGAGGGAGTTCTCCAACTACCGACTCAAAGGCTGAAGGTTAACAATGTGATAGGAAAATAGATTTGATAGTCAGAATAACACAAAAGCACTGGGGTAGAAGCCTCAGAGTGGGTCAAAGAGGAACTGAGGATTTCAAATGCGTTTCCCAGTATTATTTTTAAAAGGTGTGCTGGGAGGTTCTTAGGGATTGGAAAGGGAAGATTACAGTTATCGATGAGAGTATGGCTTCATAGACAAAGGAGGTAATATGTTTTTTATTCTATTTACTTACCTTTTACAGTTTTTATATTTATTAAATCTATATATCCCTCTGGGTCCTTAGAACATCATACCAACAGTGAATTACACTTTTCCCAGCTGTGTAAGTTTCTTTCTGCTGGTGTTTTGCAAAATAATATTGTATTGTTCTTTTCGTGCTTGATAAATGGGTTTTAATTTTCTTTTCTGCAGAATTAAAGCTCAAGGCTTTCCTTGCAAATATGAAGATGCTTCTTACATTGTACCTGCTATTTACCTGGCTTCGGACTTTGATGACTCAGACACCTAGTATTTCAATATCCTTATTATTCTAATACTAATTCTATGTGCTTCATTAAATACAATCATTAATCTCCAATTTTCCCTTTTAAAACCCTTAGGGCTCTTCAGTCATGATCTATGCTATTAGATTGTTCATGGTCCTCCAAAACTGTTTAATTAATGGAGATAAACCCTTCATTTAAAGATATGTTGTTTAGTGCTGTCCTGAATCATGTTGGTTTCATGCAGGTTTAATTTCTGCTACGACAATGCAAAGAGAAGATAAATTAAACCCAGCTGTGTAACTTTGTTATTGGAGTAATGATCATTTTTAGGCTGCACTAGCCAATTGGAGTGTTCCCTTTGCTGCCGTTGGAAACATTTCCTGTGAGTACACCACGATTTTTGTGCTTATGAAAAAATCCTGGAAAGTTATGAGGAAATGAAATCCCCCCACCTGACTCAGCTGCCAGACTCAAGCCATCCTGGGTAGCTGCAGCTGCCTCTTCCCTTAACCCACATTCCTGTTCGTCCCAGGCTGCTATTCTGAATGGGTTAAATCTCTTTTGTCCTACATATTGTAACTGGGAAGGGGCCAGTGGATCCATCCTGCTCCTCTGCAGGACAAGTAGCACAGAGGTCTTGTGCTGTTCTAGTCTACAAGGTATTTCAGCTTTACACAAGCTAATCTAAAACCTCACTGTGAGTCTAATTTATCTTTGTCTTTGGCATGAGTTATGCTGCTGTGTGTCTGATGAACTGTGGTAAATATAGAACCTGGCTATGTTGTTCATGGTTGCAGGTAGCACAAGAGGAAAGACCTTGCACTTAAGGATATTTCTGATACTGGAGACTCTATTAGGTAGTGCTACATGAAAGCTGGTTATAACTGTAGGAACTGCTTCTATTCTAGTCTTTTCTATGTATAAACTCTTATGTTTATGAAATAAGCTCAAATATGTAAAGAAAAGAGAATCTAGATTTAAGAAAAAAAGACCTTTAATTTATTTTCTGAGTACCTCATTTTCATTCTCCTCTATTAATTTGAACATTGGAATGTTACAGAAAACAGTAAGGGAAAAAAGTAAGTAGTAACTTTTCATATTCTGATTTTTCAGGCCCTCGCTCCACAGATATTGTCATTCTGATGAAAAGCTCTGATATAATAGGAAACAGGGAATTTTCTATGTTCAGAAATGTCATTGTCAGAACCACCAACAGTATCCCTGGGGCACCAGGCAAATACCACATTGCCCTTTCTCAGTTCCGTGACAACAAATTTGTCTTGACAGTGCTTTCTGTGCTTGCTATCCTTCATACATCCCATCCAAACTAATTATTTAATACCTAAGCTTAGATATAAAAACACTTTAATTCAGTCAAGCTCTTTTCCAGATGTTTATGTTCTGGCCTTCCTTTATTATGCCCATTCTTTTGTTTTAAAGGGATTATTTGAGAGTTCACAATCTTTCCTACCATACACAACACATTGACCAAGTTTATACATCCTTGACAAGGTAGAGAATTGACATTTATACTGCCTGTAAATCACCAATTACTGATTGATCTTCCTCCCATCTTAGATCCTCTTCTAGCATTTGCCAGGGCTTTTTTCATGACCTTCTCTGTTCAGATGCTGAATAGGTAAAGGGACAGCATATATCCTATCTTAAATTTTTCCTAATGGCAACAACTGTTTTTTTTTTTCCTTCTTTTCTGTCAGTTCAGCAACTGAATTCTGGTTGAGATGGAACTTATGCTGCAGTTCAACTAATTGTGAACTTTGTCCTAAACCTTATTCACTGTAATCTTACCAAACAACCCAAATATAATCCATGTCCCTAAATGCTTAAAAGCACACTGTATACAGTTATAGGCACCAAAGGAGAGTCTGAGTTCAGCTTGTGCTAAAGCTCCTCCTTATTGATCTGACAGCAGAAAAGACTGTTAGGGCCTGATTTTCAATTCCACTGGCTGTCTAAACATTCTTCCCCCCTTGGCACTAGTATAACTTTCATCGAGGTCATATAAACTGTTTCAGAAGTGGACCCTCTACCCTGCATATCTCCTACAAATCTGATATTTACACAGGACTGCCAGGATAATTTTTGAGGGTCTGCTTCTGATCCATGTCAACTAGCAGGATGATATCGGAAGTTGGTTTTGTTGGAAACTATATTTAAAAGCTTAATTTTGCTTTTCAGACACTCTTGAAACTCACTGCAGCCAATCTCCTTCGAAGAAATGTGGTGAAAAAATAGCCACATCAAGCCAGTGAGCCGATTCCCATTGAGCACTTGGGAGCTGTTATAAGACCTTTGACACTGCTGTTAAGAAAATACCTAAATTCATTCAAAGCATTCCAAGCTACTGTGCAGTGATGCTATTACTGCTAGCAGATATTGTGCCTCATGTGTGACATGCCCTTGGCAGCCCAACAACAGCTGCCTTCAGGCCAGCCAGATCTTCAAGTATTGAGTTAGGCTCCAGGGTCAGCTCTGCAGTCACTTCTCTTCAGAGTTGCTTGGGACAAATCAAGGATTGTACACATCTATGCACATTGACAGACCAAAAATGTAGAGGTTGCAGTCAGAGAAAGCAGTGCATACATATGAGACTGAAATCAGATGTTGGGTAGGCTGCTAACCTTTCCAGAGAAAACCCATTCACCCCAACACCTGCATCCAGACTAAGTCCATTTTTCTTGTCTGGCTTCTTATAACTTTCTTTTTTCTTTTCTTGTGTAGCCTGCGAAGAAATGAAAGCTGATGTCATGTTTCTAGTGGACAGTTCTGAAAGTGCTGGAGATGCGAATTTTTAGAAAATTAAAAAGTTCATGAAAGAACTGGTGAACAGAACAGAGGTAGGTGCAGAGGGAGTGCAGACTGGAGTTGTTCAATTCAGCCAGATACCAAAGGATGAGTTCCAGCTCAATAGTTATTCCATGAAAAGTGATATCTTCAGTGCTATTGATAGGATATATCCCCTTTCATCCTCTACCATGACAGGAGAAGCACTGAAGTTCATCTTTGAATATTTCCAGCCTTCTAAAGGTTCATGTCATAACGTCCACAGAATACTTATCATGATCACAGATGGGGCAGCACAAGATGATGTTAAAAGTCCAGCTAAAGCCCTAAAAGAAGCAGGCATTGCTATCTAGTCTATTGGGATTTTGGGTGCAGATAAATCTCAGCTTGAAGAGGTTAGTGGGAAGCCTGACTTGGTATTTTTACTTGAAAATTTTGACATTCTGAAGACAGTAGAAGACAAACTGGTCTCTGCCATATGCAGTCCTGAATATGGTAAGTTCTACAATTTACAGTAACTCACCTTGATCTGGGTATTTAAGAATTCATTTCAGATTCAATGGTCCACTATTTTAATAAGGTAAATAAGTTGATATGTTTTATTCTTTCAGTGTCATCTTTTCACCCAAATGTGTACATGGATGAAGTGCTTTTGGTTCATAGTTTGAGTACATCTAATCCAGTGGCCTGCAAAGATGTCATATTCTCCTCATGGTCATTTGCAACAGTAAGATCAACGATCCTTGATTTTGGATGTGAGAGCAAAGTTATGTCTGTGACTCAGCTTGCTTGCATAATTCTCAGTTCTTTGTCTTCTCTGTGATTTCTAGCCATGTTCTTCTTCTTGTCTTCTTTTTTTCTATAAATCCTTGAAAGCCTGCTTTCCTTGGCAGTCCCTTTCTTTTCTGTCTGCCCAAGAATGTTAATTTCTTTCTTCTTAGTTATGTTAGCAAGGTCTCTTGTAACATCAGTGACCAGTGACCCAGTCACTACAGCTTTTTTTCTACCCATGGATTATGGATATATTGTAACAGTGAAGTTTTAGATTAGCTTGTGTAAAGCTGAAATGCCTTGTAACATCATTCCATTTCAGTTTCTTCTCATCTCTGAATCTCATCTCCAAAGCCCAACTTTTACAGTTGTATATGGATAACTGGTTTTATAGCTAATTATCTGTTTTGACTCACAGTCTGTATCTGTTTTGAAGTTGACCTCTTCAGTTTAAGAAATCAAAGAGCACTGGAAATCACAAGGAGAGAAAATGGGTTTCATTTCAGTTATTACCTCCACCAACGATAGGTGGTGCCTCTAGGGACAAACAGTCCCGGAGGTTCCTGCAGAGCATTGGTGACAACTTCTTGACACAGGTGACACAGGTGGTGGAGGAGTCAATGAGGAGAGGTGTGCTGCTGGACCTCGTACTAAAAAACAAAGAAGGACTGGTGGAAGATGTGAAGGTCGGGGGCAGCCTTGGCTGCAGTGACCATGAGATGGTGGAGTTCAGGAT